>NW_007730999.1:7704-29083 GCF_000696425.1 Galeopterus variegatus | reverse complement strand
TTGAACTCTTCTAAGTTGCTGGATACCGCCCTGCCAGTCCCGCAAGGTATGTGTGTTCTGCTCCTTGCTATTGGGACATTTTCCCACTCTGTGTGCACTAGGTGGGGCTGTTGAGCCTTGCAAAGGGGTCCCGCAGGGTGTGTAATTTTTTTTCCCGATACTCTGCCTTCTTTTGCCGCACCCCTTTTCACTCTGTGCGCTCAGAACAGGGCTGAGGCGTGTCTTCTGCATACCTCGTCTTTCAGCTGAGACATCAAAGCTGTGCCCTGCCCCGCCCTGCCCAGGAAGAGTTTCAGGTGTCTAGTCTCTCCAACTGCAGGGTGTGAGCTCCTCGGGGGAGGGTCCCACGGCACACAACTCCTCTTTGAATCCCCCCAGCATGGGTCAATCTGGGCGCCCTCCGGGAGAGCTCTCCGGCAGCTTCAATCTAGCTCCAGAGCACTCCGGGCTCCCTTCTCCCAACCAGAAATCAGTTAGAGGTTCTTCCAAACTGAGGCCCACAGAGATGGTATCTACCTCCCAGAAACAGGGAGTTGACCTGGGGCCGAAGCCCAGGGTGTGGTGGAGAGACAATCTGGGCAGGCTCCTCTTCCCTGCCCTCCCGATGCTGGCTGGGGGCTCCCCAAACTACCAGCCCTGTCAGAGATCTGCGGGGGCAGTGGGATTGTAGGCCGGTCCACAGGCCCCGGGGGGCCCCGCGTCGAGGTACGCAAGTGGCATGTCTCAGTGAGGAGCTGCACCAAGCAAAGATGGCTGGCCTGCCCTCACTAAGCCGGCCGTCTCTGCCCCCACCTGAGAAAATGGAGGCAGCGCTGTTGGGGACGCCTAGCCTGGTGTGGTAGGCAGGAGCCAGGCGGGCGGGGACCAGTCGGGCTTCTGCCCCGCCAGTGGGGCTGGACTGGGGGTGACTCACAGAGCTCTCAGAGTTGGGCTGGTCCGGCACCTTCCACTCCATTTCTGTGTCGTCTCTGCTGGCTTACTTGGCCTTTGTTGTCTCGGGCTGCTCGCTCGAACCCGCAGCACATCTTGGGCGCTCTCAGGAGTCTTCTTTTGTGACGGCCCTAAAATCTCGAACCTGTAGTTGCTTGTTTGTCATTGTAGGTTAGTTGTTCAAAGATTTATTCGTTTTTTGTTGCTCTTGGAAATGCAAATAGTACTCTGGTATCACAGCACACACTTCTCAGGGTCGCGCTGTCTCCTGGCACGGCCGCTCCAGACCCGTCGCCATCTTAAAGTCCTAAATTAATGTTATTTTTTTATGCCTGCTAGCACAACCTCTATTCTGCATCCCATGGATCAAGGAGGAAAAATGACTTTCAATTCTTACTGTTTAAAAAATACATTTTGTGAAGCTCAAGCTGCCATGGATAGTGATTCTTCTGATGGAGGATCTGAGCAAAGGTAAATTGAAAACCTTCTTGAAAGGGTTCACCATTCTAGGTGCCATTAAGAACATCTGTAATTCATGAGAAGAGGTCAGAATATTAATAAGAATTTGGAAGAAGTTGATTTTAGCCCTCATGGATGACTTTGAGGAGATCAATGCTTCCGTGGAGGAAGTAACTGGTGGAAATAGAAAGAGAACCAAAATTAGAAGTGGAGCCCTGCCCCCCACCAGCCTGGCTCAGGAGCCCAGGGTGCTTCCTGCAGCAACTTGGTGTTCATCGCTGGGCTGGTTGCAGGTGTTGGGGGTCATGGCCAAAGACTGAGGCCCCCCACTGCCCTAGCATGGGAGCCTAGGGGGCTTTTGGTCCTTCTAGATTTTATAGGTGTTCTTTAGTGATGTGAGACCTTTACTAGTTAATATCAAATTTTGTCTCTGGTCTGTGGATATTTTGTTTTCTCTTTCAGTTCTGTGTTGGATTGTTTGCTATTCCCACTACTTAAACTCAGCACTGGAACCAATTTGTTGTCCTTTGCTTACTTCTAAGATGGGGGAACTTCCTGTGAGACCAGCACTTGAGCCCTGTGGTTGAGCTAAATTGTTTCTTTGCTGCTGATTCCCTGGGGAAGGCTTTTTGTGCAGCTCAGGTTTTAATTGTTGACCATGTATGTAATTCTGGCTCTCATGAGATCCAGGGCCCCTGGGTTGCGTTGAAACTCTGCTCTGTGCCTGAGACTTTTCAGCAAACTGCATCCCCTGCAGTTCTATATTCCTGACCAGTCTCCACTGAGTGGTCCTGGGCTGTTTGGGGGGCAGATCAGCTGTCCATGCTGTGCCCCAATGTCCCCTCACTGGGCCCGTCTCCCCCACCACCCTCACTCCAAACACTTCCCATGGGGCCAGCCATGCATTGGTCCCTTGTGATGACTCAGCAACCTCTGAGTCGCTCCTTTTTTCAGTTGTTGTGGCTCCTTGCTCTTGTGTGGGAACATGGGAACCCTGTTAGTGGTCTTGCTGGCCTAGGGGCCACCAATGTCCTCTTCCCCACTGCTGCCTCCAAGCAACTTTATCCAGAGGGCACAGCTGTGGCTTTTGCCACCACTTGCTCTGTGTGCTCAGCAGCTTCAGCCTTGAAGCGGCCAGGATTTGAAATGATGGGAATGATCTTTTCTTTCTCTCATCGTGACTTCTCCTGCCCTCATGCACTCTGTAGGTCTCTCCTCCTCTTCCCCTGAGCTCTAGAGGCCCCAGCTTGGTTGTCATCATTGCTTTTTAATTGTTGTAAATTGGTTGATTTATAGAAGAGAGTGATGCTGGGGACCATTGATTCCACCATCTTGACCAGAAGCCTCTGTCTTCTCATATTTTCTTATACAGAGTTCTCAAAATATTCTCTGTTCATTGGTGTTTTTAAAACAATAGATTTGACTTGTTGATCAAATGTTCTTTTTTATTATAGTAACTTCTGCTTTAACTTTTTTATTTATTTTACTGTTTTCAGTTTCTTGGTTTCAATGCATTTTTTTTTTCCTTTTTGTCTTTTTTCGTGACTGGTAATGGGATCGCAACCCTCAGTGTCATGCCCACACCGTGCTCAACCAGTGAGCGGACCGGTCTCTATATGGGATCCAAACCCTCGGCGGGAGCGCCGCCACACTCCCAAGTGCCGCACTCTACTGAGTGCGCCACCGGGCCAGCCCATCAATGCATATTTTTTCCCATCTTTGAAAGATGAATTTATCTAAGGATACAAAATTTTCCTCTGACTACTTCTCTGGTTGCAACAAAATTGCCTTTTGTATAGTCTTCTCATTTTAATTCATTTCTAAATACATTTTGACTTCCAGTTAAATTTTTCCTTTAATCTGAGTTATTCTAAACTAGGTTTTTAGATTTTTCCATGTGTCTTTTCTAGTTTCATGACTTGAGATCATTGAACAAGGCCTGTTTGATATACTCTATTCAGAATTCATCAAGATTCCTTTTGCCACAGTAATGAATACTTTAATTGTCTCCCCAACATCTATTCTATCCCTTTATCACTGTGTAGTGGTCATGAGGTTTGGGTGAAATGACTTCACCTCCATTTTCAGTAATGGGCCTTGATTGGTCCAAGAAATCAGGGTAATCTCTTTCTCTTTGCTGCCATCAGTGGTTCAGGCAACCCAAGTCTAATCCAGTCAGTGACTGATCTTCTGCTAAACACATGAGTTGGTTTAGGAGTGGTCCAGGCAGTTTGCCTCTCAGGATGTTTTCTGGAAATTTTTGTATACAGATATTCTTTTGTTCTAGATGGTGTGATATACAGATATGATGCCTAAAATTCCTGCTGCCATTTTGCTTCCAGGAGGAAAGTTGGTCCAAGGACAAAAAAGGAAGAGCTGAGATTACAAAGAATCGAAGTCTTTATAAAACCTACATGGAGTCCTTCTTTCTTTATTAAGTTTATTTCCTTAGGTGCAAATTCTTCCTTTTGTTATGTATGATTTCTCCTTACATGATATTGGATTGATTTAAATGTTTGGTGACTAAGGATTGTGTGGTCATCGTTGTAGTTGAGATTTCCTGCTATGTAGTTGTATTAGTCCATTTCTGTTGCTTATGACAAAACACCTGGAACTGGGTAATTTGTAAAAAAAACAATATTTGTTGCTTACAGTTTGGGAGGCTGGGAAATCCAAAGTCCAGGGAACATATATGGTGAGGGCCTTCTTTGGTGGTGACTAGAGCAACACGTGGTATCACATTGTGGCAGAAGCAAGAGAGCATCTCATGTGATCTGCTTTTAAAGTCAACAGAATCATGCTCGTGACCACCATTAAACTATCAAATGGATTAATCCATTCACTACAGCACGGTCCTCACAATCTAGTCACCTCTTCAAGGTCCCACCTCTCAATTACCATAATAGGATTTCCCACCCTAAACAGTTACAAAGGGGCTTAAGCTTCAATGAGTGCGAGAGGACATTCAGCCCAAAGCATCAGTCCTCTTAGAGGGCAAGAGTAAGCGAGGGCTGCTGCCTTTGTTGGTCTACCATGCCGCTTTCAGTAAAAGTTGGTGAGGAATGGGGCATACCTCTGTGCCATGCTTCAGAGGCTGGTCTCCTTAGTGTTCTTTCAGAGGATCATCCACCACACAAGACTCTGCCTCTGAATATAGGTCCCTTACTCACTGCTTCCACCTAGGGCACTGAGATTCCACCATTGTCACCACCTGGCCCAAGATCAGGAAGAAACTTAGGCAACTCTCTCCCCAGGCCTGCCCCTAAAGCACCCCCAAATAGTTACCCTGTCATTTGTCCCTGAGCCTCCTGATGCTTACAGACTCTGCTGTCTATTTTTTTCAGCATGGATTACTCTTAATCCTTCTTCTATCTTTCACTATAGTATTTTCCCACAAATGGCCTATGCTATGGTTTTCCTCCTTAATCTGAGTATGTCTAATTTTCATCTTTAGGAAATTCTTTTAGTTTTTGGTCCTTCAGGAGTTTCCATTTCTATTTGCAAGTGTTTGTATTTATTGATTGGTTTGTTTATTTAGTTTTCCATCTTTTGTGCAAAATATACTACAGTGTGAGATCATTCTCCCATCTTGAAATGGCTTTCATCATATGAATCCTGTAACTGCTACTTCTACCTTTGAAGATATCCTGAATTCGTATTGTTGTTGCTGCTCCACAAACACTGGCCTTGATGTCAAGAATCTAAAGAAACCAATATAGACCTAAGGGCCTATGTATAAGCAAGTATAAAGCTTAAAGGAAAGGCCAAATGCTCTGGGTCCTTTTCTGCTTGTTTTACTTGGTTCTCTTGGGAAACTTATTCCCTGTCTCATTTATTGAGCAGTTCATATCTATGTTTACATATCTGAATTCTTAACTATTCATTCCTGAACCACCAAATATCTGTCAAACACAAGCATAGTAATTCTGTAAACATGTTCCTGAAGGATATTAAGTAATGAGAAGTTTTAAGTTCTTAATGTTTATTTTACAGTATACATATAATTACCAAGTCATACATTGGCAGGATGTCCTGAGTTGGTGTAATTATTCCAGCTGCATACCCCTGAAATTTCTGCACTTTTCTGCATTGGTTCCCTAAAAGGAAAATAATGTAACTGAGTGAGGCCAGAAACAAGTAGAGGGGGAAATGTTGAATAAGCTGATGAATCTTTGTGTTTTGGCCATTATATAAGTCTGGAAGATGTCTTCAGTGGGTGATTAGGACTTTCTTGTTGTTGCTGTTCTGGTTAGAAAAGATTTTACAGAAGAATTCCAAATGCTTCCCAAATCCAAATGTGTGGAAAATATAACACAAATGAAATTTATGGTCACACCATCTGAAATTCCTAGACTTTAACCCATTTTCCCACCCAAGAAACTTGGGAGATAATTTATAAAAAGGATGAACATTTTAACCATCAATGTCAAGGGTCAAATTTTACACTTCCAAACAGGTACAGTTCCTTTGATTCAGTTTGATTTTCAACAGCCCAGGGAGGAAGTTCTAAAACACTCTTTTTTGCTACTAACTGGAGAACAGAATTTTCTTCTGGGTAGGTACATCCTGATCAACAACCGCTTCACCAAACCAAGGGGACTTGTAAAGAGAGAGTGACATCCGATTCTGATTATACAGTGACCCCAAAGTGAGGAATCAAGGGCATTTTGACCGTGCTAATAACATCTCTTCAAGGAAATCCGTATATTAAGATATAAATGTCTTGAATGTTACTCAATATCTCTTAACATTGCTGATCATTGTCCTCTGAGCAATGCTATTTAACTTCAATAGGCCTTTACTGCTATTTGACGTCTTTTACTCATTCATTTGGTTCTGCTAAATTTACCACATTTATTTCAAACTGTTCTATACCAATCAATTTCTTAACTCTCACATACTCTTGTCAATTTCCCAGTAGATGAATGTAGCAGAAAATATTGGTTTTCTACTCAAAATCCACTACGCCACTCTTCTTCACTAGCAGTTTTCAAGTTTTGCTTAGGTGTCTACTCTCTCTGTGTGGCATTATACTTAGTGAAAGTGACACTATTCCCTGCTCTGTTTAAACCAGTCATGGTAGTCCTATTCTTGAGAGTGGCCATGTGAAATTCTTCTAGCCAATTGCACATGAAGGAATGTCTAAACATTCTCTCTCTCTCTCTTTCTCTCTCTCTCAGTACTTACTGATACTGTGGTAATAACGCTTAACGTAAGATCTATTCTATCAGTAAATTTTAAGTGCACAATACAGTTTTTTAACTATTGACACAATGTTGTACAGCAGATCTCTAGAACTTATTCATCTTGCTTAACTGAAATTTTATAGCCATTGAACAGTAACTCCACTTTTGCCCCCTTTCCCATTCCCTGGCAACTACCATTTTACTTTCTCTTTCAACGAGTTTGACTATTTTAGATACCTCACATAAGTAAAATGTTACAGTATTTTTCCTTCTGTGACACTTATTTCACTTAGCATAATGTCCTACTGGTGGATACATGTTGTCATATATTGCAGGATTTCCTTCTTTTTTTTTTTTTTTTTTTTAAAAAAGATGACCGGCAAGGGGATCTCAACCCTTGGCTTGGTGTTGTCAGCACCACGCTCAGCAAGATGACCGGCAAGGGGATCTCAACCCTTGGCTTGGTGTTGTCAGCACCACGCTCAGCAAGATGACCGGCAAGGGGATCTCAACCCTTGGCTTGGTGTTGTCAGCACCACGCTCAGCCAGTGAGCAAACCGGCCATCCCTATATAGGATCTGAACCCGGGGTCTTGGTGTTATCAGCACCGCACTCTCCCGAGTGAGCCACAGGCCGGCCCTAGGATTTCCTTCTTTTTAAAGGCTGAATAATATTTCGTTGTATGTATGTACCACATTTTCTTTATTTATTCATCTGTTGATGGGCATTTAAGCTGTTTCCATATCTTTTTATTCATTATTATTTATTTATTTCCATATCTTTCAATTCATATCATTATTATTGTAAACAATACTGTAATGAACATTGGAGTAAATATTTATCTTTGCGATCCTAATGTTAATTCTTTTGGATTATCTGACTGTGAAGATGGCATGTTTGAAATAACACAGGTGGACAAAAAAGAAAAAAGAATTTAAAAACTTGAAGAAAGTCTAAGAGAGACATCGGACAACCTCAAGTCCTCCAATATCTGAATCATGGGTATTCCAGAGGGGGAGGAAAAAGGAAATGGCATTGAAAACATATTCAGTGAAATACAAGCAGAAAACTTTCCAGGCATAGGAAGAGACACAGATCTTCAGATTCAGGAAGCTCAAAGATCTCCCAATATATTCAACCCAAAAGCGTCCTCTCCAAGGCATGTTATAGTCAAATTGGCAAAACTTAAAGACAAAGAGAATCTTAAAAGCTGCAAGAGAGAAGTGTCTAAGGGAAACCCTGTCAAACTAACATCAGACTTTTCATCAGAATCCCTAAAATCCAGAAGAAAATGGGATGATATGTTCAAAATACTAAAAGACAAAAATAGAGAGCCAAGAATACTTTACCCAGCAAGGCTATCCTTCTGAAACAAAGGACAAATAGTATATTTCACACACAAGCAAAAACTGAGGGAATTCACTACCTCACGATCAGCCTTACAAGGAATTCAGAAGGGAGTACTGGGTCTGATACCTGAAAAACAACCATCACTACCATGAATACTCAAGATAGAATAAAACCGACCAATAAAATAAAGTGTTAACAGTGAAGAGAGGGGAAAAAAAGGTTTATCCACTATTTCAAGAAACCAACAAACACAGAACACAATCAGTAAATGAGAAAGAAAGGAACAAAAGGTATTTAAAACACACAAACAAAAATCAATATAACGTCAGGAGTAAATCAATATCTTTCAATAATAACTCTTAATGTAAAAGGTTTGAATTCCCCACTCAAAAGACACAGACAGACTGACTGGATTAAAAAGATGGGCCCAACAATATTCTGCCTTTAAAGAGAACCACTTCCCCTGTAAAGACACACATAGACTAAGAGTGAAAGGATGGAAAAAGATATATCATGCAAGTAGAAATGAAAAATGAGCTGGAGTAGCTAATCTTATATCAGATAAAATAGACTTTAAACCAAAAACCATAACAAAAGATAAAGAAGGCTACTATATAATGATAAAAGGATCCATCCAACAAGAAGACATAACAATCATAAATATCTATGCACCCAACTTAGGAACAGCCAGATTTATAAAGCAAATACTATTATACCTAAAGAAAGAGATAGATACTAATACCATAATACTCGGAGATCTGAACACCACACTCTCCAAATTGGACAGATCATCTAGGCAAAAAATTAACAGAGAAACACAAGACCTTAATAACACTTTAGACCAACTGGACTTGGCAGATATATACAGAACATTTCACCCAACAATGTCAGAATATTTATTCTTCTCTTCAACACATCAAACATTCTCCAGGATAGACCACATGTTATGTCACAAATCAAATCTAAACGAATTCAAAACAATTGGAATTTTTCCATGTATTTTTTCTGACCACAATGGATTAAAACTAGAAACCAAAAACAAACAAAACTGTAAAACTATACAAGGAAACTATACAAGGAAATTAAACATTCTACTTAAGGACATATGGGTCAAAGAAGAAATTAAACAGGAAATCAAAGAATGTATTGAAACTAATGAAAATAATGACACATCATACCAAAACCTGTGGGATGCTACAAAAGCAGTACTAAGGGGGAAATTTATCACATTAAATGCTTGCTTCAGAAGAATGGAAAGATGGAAAATAAACAACCTAACACTGTACCTTAAAGATCTCAAAAAACAAGAACAATCCAAAATCAAAGTTAATAGCTGGAAAGAAATAATTAAGATCACAGCAGACCCCTAAATGAAATAAAAACCCAAAAAACAATACAAAAGATCAATGAAACAAAAAGCTGGGTTTTGAAAAGATAAATAAAATTGACAAAACTTTAGCAAGGCTAAGAAAGAAGACCCAAATAACAAAAATTAGAGATGAAAAAGCTGATATTACAACAGACCCCTCAGAAATACAAGGAATCATTAGAGACTACTATATACAACTATATGCCAACAAATTTGAAAATCTGGAGGAAATGGATAAATTTCTGTATGCATACAAACTACCAAAATTGAGCCAAGAAGATATAGAATATCTGAACAGATCAATAACAATAAAAGAGATTGAAGCTGTTAACAGAAGGCTCCCAACAAAGAAAAGCCCAGGACCAAATGGGTTCACTGTAGAGTTCTACCAAACCTTCAAAGAGGAAATGATACCAATTCTCTACAAACTATTCTAAAAGATTGAAACAGAGGCCATTCTCCCAAACTCATTCTATGATGCAAACATCGCCCTGATACCAAAACCAGACAAAGATACAACAAAAATAGAAAACTACAGGCCGATATCCTTGATGAATATAGATGCAAAAATCCTCAATAAAATACTAGCTAACACAACACAGCAACACATACGAAAAATTATCCACCATGATCAAGTGGAATTCATCCCAGGGATGCAAGGTTGCTTCAACATATGCAAATCAATAAATGTGATACACCACATCAGTAAAAGCAAAGACAAAAACCAGATGATCATGTCTGTAGATGCTGAAAAAGAATTTGACAAAATTCAACATTCATTCATGATAAAGACTCTCTACAAGTTAAGTATAGATGGAAAGTATCTCAACACAATTAAAGAAATATATGATAAGCCCACTGCCAATATCATCCTGAATGGGATCCCTTAAGAACAGGAACTAGACAAGGATGCCCACTCTCACCACTCCTATTCAACATAGTGTTGGAAGTACTAGCCAAAGCAATCAGAAAAGAGAAGGAGATAAAGGCATTCAGATTGGAAAAGATGAAGTCAAACTGTCCCTGTTTACAGATGATATGATTCTATACATTGAACAGCCTAAAGATTCTACAAAAAAATATATATAGAACAGCCTAAATACTCTACAAAAAAACTCTTAGAGTTAATAAATGATTTCAGCAAAGTGGCAGGATACAAAATCAACACACAAAAATCGGTAGCATTTCTATACTCCAATAGCGAACATGCAGAACAAGAAATCAAGAAAGCTAGCCTATTTACAATAGCCACCAAAAAAATAAAATACTTAGGAATAAAGCTGACCAAGGATGTGAAAAATCTCTATGAAGAGAACTACAAAGCACTGTTGAGAGAAATTAAAGAGAACACAAGAAGATGGAAAGACATCCCATGCTCTTGGATTGGAAGAATTAACATTGTGAAAATGTCTGTATTACCCAAAGTGATCTACAGATTCAATGCAATCCACATCAAAATTCCAATGACATTTTTCTCAGAAATAGAAAAACTGTTGAGACATTTATATGGAATAACAAAAGACCACACATAGCCAAAGCAACCCTGAGCAAAAAAATAAAGCTGGAGACATAACACTACCTGACTTTAAACTATATTACAAACCCATAATAACCAAAACTGCATGGTACTGGCATAAAAACAGACACACAGATCAATGGAATAGAATAGAGAACCCAGAAATCAACCCATAAACCTACAGCCATCTATCTTTGACAAAGGCACCAAATCTACACACTATGGAAGAGACTGCCTCTTCAGCAAACGGTTCTGGGAAAACTAGATATTCATATGTAGGAGAATGAAACTAGACCTGTACCTTTCACCATATGCCAAAATCAACTCAAAATGGATTAAAGAATTAAATATACATCCTGAAACAATAAAACTCCTTAAAGAAAACATAGGGGAAACACTCCAGAAAGTAGGGGTGGGTACAGACTTCATGAATAGGACCCCAAAAGCACTGGCAAACAAAGGAAAAATTAACAAATGTGATTCTATCAAATTAAAAAGTTTCTGCACAGCAAAAGAAACAAGAGTGAAAAGACAACCAACAGAGTGAGAGAAAATATTTGCAAAATATACATCTGACAAAGGATTAATATCCAGAATATACAAGGAACGCAAGCAACTTTACAGCAAAAAACAAATAACCCAATTAAAAAATGGGCTAAGGAGCTGAATAGGCATTTCTCAAAGGAAGATATATGAATGGCCAACAGACACATGAAGAAATGCTCAACACCACTCAGCATTCAGGAAATGTAAATCAAAACCACTTTGAGATACCATCTCACTCCAGTCAGGATGGCTAACATCCAAAAGACTAAGAACAATAAGTGCTGGAGAGGTTGTGGAGAAAAAGGAACTCTCATCCACTGTTGGTGGGGCTGCAAAATGGTGCAGCCTTTACGGAAAATGGTATGGAGGTTCCTCAATTACAGATAGATCTACCATATGACCCAGCTATTCCACTGTTGGGAATATACCCAGAAAAATGGAAATCATCATGCCAAAGGGATACTTGTACTCCAGTGTTTATTGCAGCACTATTTACAAAAGCCAAGAGTTGGGACCAGCCCAAATGTCCATCATCAGATGAGTGGATAAGCAAACTGTGGTACATCTACACAATGGAATTCTACTGTGCTATAAAAAAGAATGAAATACTACCATTCACAATAACATGGATGGACTTAGAAAAAATTACATTAAGTGAAACAAGTCAGGCACAGAAAGAGAAATACCACATGTTCTCATTTATTTGTGGGAGCTATAAATAAATAAATAAATAAATAAACACACAAACAAATAAAGGGTGTGGGAAGAAGACAACAATCACAACAATTCTTTGAACTTGTTAAGACAAGTGAACAGATATGATGTGGGGGAGGGGAGGGGGGAAAAGGAATGGGTAAAGGGTCACGAAAATCAACTACAATGTATATTGAGAAGTTAAAATAAAAAATAAATAAAATAATTAAAACAAAAAAAAGAAAAATTCAAAAATAGTTGGTGATCTATTAAAATAAATACACAGCATACCAAAACTGTGGGTTTCAGCTACAGTAGTGCTTAGAGGGAAGTTTATAGAAGTAAACACCTATTTTTAGAAAGAAGAAAAATCTCAAATTAGTAATGAAAACTTCCAACATAAATAACTGGAAAAATAAGAATAAATAAAACCAAAGCTGGTAAAATGAAAGAAATGGTAAACATTGGAATGGAAATTAATGCAGTAGAGACAGATAAACAATAGAAAAAAATCAGTGAAGTTGAATGTTTATTCTTTGAAAAAATTAACAAAATTGACAAACTGAAGCTAGACTGACCAAGAAAAAAAAAAAAGACGACTCGTATTACTAAAATCAGGAATAAATAGGAGAGCATTAATACTGAACTCACACAAATAAAAGTATTCAAAGGAATGTGATGAACAACTAAATATTAACAAATTAAATTACTTAGATGAAATGGGAAAATTCCTGGAAGACACACACTACAAACTGACTGAAGAAATAGAAATTCTGAATAGATCTATAAGAAGTAAAAAGGTTAAATTAGGGATTTTTAAAAACTTCCAACAAGTAAAATCCCAGGCCCATATGGCTTTAGGTGAATTCTACAAAATGCTTAAAGAAAAATTAATACCAATTTTTCACAAATTTTTCCAAAAAGTAAAAGAGAAGCAAACAGTTTCAGACTCATTCTATGAGTCCCATATTACCTTGATATCAAAACCATGTAGAAGCATTACGAGAAAAGAAGGTTCCAGATCAGTATCTCTTATTAACACAAAGGCAAAAATCCTCAGCAAAGTACTAGCAAACCTATTCAGCAACCTATAAAAAGGATTATACACTATGACCAAGTGAGATACATACCAGGAATGCAAAGTTGATTTGCCATCCAAAAAACCAATTAATGCAACACAGCATGTCAATGAAATAAGGGACATAAACTATACATACATCTCAATAAATACTAGAGGGCATTTGACAAAATCTGACATCCCTTCATGATGAAAACACGCAACAAAGAATAGAAGAAGGGAACTTTCTCAACCTGATAAAGGGTATCTTCAAAAGACTGACAGCTAACATCATACTTAACGATAAAAAACTGAGAACTTTTTTCACAAGACCAGGAATAAGACGTGAATGTCCACTCCCTATTCAACTTGTATTTAGCATTGGACTGGAGGCTTAATCCAGGGCAATTAGGCAAGTAAAAACAATTCAAATTAGAAAAGGAGGAAAACTACATGTATTTGCAGATAACATGATCTTATGTAGAGATAATCCTGAGGAATCTACTAAAATGTTATTACATAATAAATGAATTTATCAAAGTCACAGGATAAAAGATAGATTAATTACTTCAATTGATTAATATAAAAAAGTTCCTTTGTATTTCTATATATTAGCAATACACAACGGAAAAAGATCCCACTTTTATCAATTGGATGACTTAATATTGTGAAATTTGGAGCAATACTCTCCAAATTTATCTACAGTTTCAGCACCATCTCCATCAAAATTCCAGCTAGCCTCTTTGCAGAAATCGATAAGCTGATCCTAAAACTCATATAGAAATTGAAGAGACTTATGACACCAAGAACAATCTTGAAAAAGAACAAATTTGGAGGGCTTATATTTCCTAATTTTAAAACTTGCTACAAAGCTACAGTAATCAAGACTGTGTAGTACTGGCATAAGGACAGTCATATATCGATGGAATAGAATTAAGAACCCAGAAATAAACTCTCACATTTATGGTCAATTTATTTTCAACAAGAGTGTCAGGACAATTCAATGGAGACTAGTCCTTTTAACAAATGGTGCTGCGACAACTGGATATCCACACGCAAAAGAATAACATTGGACTCCTACCTCACATTATGCAAAAATTTACTCAAAATGGATCAAAGACCTAAATGTAAGAGCCAAAAATATAAAACGCATATGAGTTAATATATGTCTAAATCTTAATTAACTTAGACTAGGGAATTTCTTAGGTATAATAACAAAGCACAGCAACAAAAGATAAAAATAGACAGATTGAACTTTATAAAAATTAAGAACCTTTGTGTGGTAAAAGAAAGCATCAAAAAAGTAAAAAGAAACTCACAGAACAGGAAAAAATACTTGCAAGTCATATTTCCGATAATGGACTTATACCTAAAATATACGATAATTCTTACAATTCTGTAATTAAAAGATAACCAAATTAAAAATGGGCAGGATTTGAATAGACAGTTCTCCAAAGAAGATGTACAAATGGCCAGTATGTTAAAAGATGATCTATATTAGCCATCAAGTAAATGCACATCAAAACCACAATTAAGATACCACTTTACACCCACTAGTATGAGAAGATGACAAATGTTGATGAGGATATGGAGAAATTGGAACCCTTGTACACTGCTAGTGGGATTGTCTGAGGACACGGCTGCTTTGAAAAATGATCTGGCAATTCCTCAAAAGGTTAAACCTAGAGTATATGAGTTTGCTAGGGCTTTCATAACAGAGTACCATAGACTGTGTGACTTAAACAGACATTTATTTCCTCACAATTCTGGAGGCTAGAAGTCTAAGATCAATGTGTTGGTAGGGCTAATTTCTTCTGAGGCCTCTCTCCTTGGCTTCAAATAGCCTTCTTCTCCCTGTGTCTGCACATGGCCTTCCTCTGTCTGTGTCCTAATCTTCTCTTCTTGTTAGGATCCACTCTAATAACCTTTTTTTAAAAAAGATGACCAGTAAGGGGATCTTAACTCTTGACTTGGTGTTGTCAGCACCATGCTTTCCGATGTGAGCTAACTGGCCATCCCTATATAGGGATCCAAGCCCATGACCTTGGTATTATCAGCACCACACTCTCCCAAGTGAGCCACGGGACAGCCCTTAATGACTGTATTTTAACTTAATTACCTCTTTAATGGCCCTATCTCCAAGTATGGTAACATTCTAAGGTGTGGGAGTTCAACATGTAAATTTGGGGGGAGACATATTTCAACGCATAACAGGGTTTTTATATGACCCAGCAATTCCATTCCTACTTATCTCAATCTGTCCAAGCTGCTATAACAAAATACCATAAACTGGGTGGCTTATAAACAGATATTTATTTCCCACAGTTTTGGAGGCTGGGAAGTTCAAGATCAAGGCACCAGCAGACCCATTTTCTGGTTCATTGATGTAGCCTTCTTGCTGCATCCTCAAACGGGTTAGGCAGCTCTCTGAGGCCTCATTCCTAAGGGGACTAATCCCATTCATGAGGGCTCTACCCTCATGACCTAATCACCTCCTAAATACCATCACATTGGTAATTAGGTTTTAATATATGAATTTGGTGGTGAGAGGGTGGGGAATGTGAGAAGATACAAACATTCAGACCATAGCACTAGGTATTTGCCCAAGAAAGATGAACACATACGTCCACAGAAAAACTTTTTCTTGAATATTCATAGCAACATTATTCACAACAGGCAAAAAGTGGAAACAACCCATATGTCCATCAACTGATAAACTGACAAATAAAATGTATTGTATTTATTCAGTGGAATACTCATATTGTTCAACAGTAAAAAGTAATAAAATACTGACACATATTCCAACTTGGATGAATCTTGAAAACATTATTCTAAATGAAAGAAGCCATTCACAAAAAACTGCATATTGTATGATGCTATTTGTAAGATATCTACAGAGTCAGAAAGTAGATTAGTGGTTGCCTAGGGCAGGAGGTTGGGGAGGTTGGGAGGAAATTGTGAGTGACTGATAATTGGTACAGGGTTTCTTTCTTTCTTTTTTTTTTTTTTTTTTTTTTTTTTTTTTTTTTTTTTTTTTGCTTTTTGTCTTTTTTACTGACTGGTAACGGGATCGCAACCCTCGGTGTCGCGCCCGTACCAGGGACCGGCAACGGGATCACAACCCTCGGTGTTGCGCCCGCACCACGCTCAGCCAGCGAGTGGGAACTGGTCTCCACATGGGATCCGAACCCTCGGCGGGAGCGCCGCTGCACTCCCAAGCGGTGCACTCTCCAGTGCGCCACCGGGCCAGCCTGGTACAGGGTTTCTTTATGGGGTGATGACAATGTTCTAAAATTGATTGTGGTGATGGTTGCACAACTCAGAAAATACACTAAAAACCACTGAATTGTACACTCTAAATAGCTGAGTTGTGTAATACATAAGTTTGAATAGGTCTAAAGGAGAGTTATACGTCTCACTGAATTTGGCAATGAAATAGAGATGCATATATAAATGACTATCAAGCAAAACAAAAAATAGAAATGACTGTTACTCCCAAAGAAAACATTAAGTCATA
Organism: Galeopterus variegatus; assembly: GCF_000696425.1. Classification (NCBI taxonomy): domain Eukaryota; kingdom Metazoa; phylum Chordata; class Mammalia; order Dermoptera; family Cynocephalidae; genus Galeopterus; species Galeopterus variegatus. The sequence continues at coordinate 12,460 of NW_007730999.1, read as the reverse complement.
TGAAATGTATAAAATGTGGCTCTGTTAGAAATAATATTTATGGGCCGGCCTGGTGGTGCGGTGCTTGGGAGTGCAGCGGTGCTCCCACCAAAGGTTTGGATTTCATATAGAGACAGGTCCGCTCACTGGTTGAGCACGGTGCAGGCGCGACACCGAGGGTTGCAATCCCATTACCAGTCACGAAAAAAGACAAAAAGGGGGAAAAAAAAAAGAAAGAAATAATATTTACATAGAATAATATAAACACTGAACATTGAACTCATTTAAATAGATATAATTATTTGGAAAATGAGGAAAAGGGAAATAGATATGTTGTTAAGAAAGTCTATAATAGAAATTTAAAGAGAATGTCTAAAACTGAAAAATCAATGAAGAGGTGCATGATCTTGCATCCTCATGTTAAAAAAATTATCATAAAAAAGTGGTCTTTTATCATAAGTAGTAAAAATAATATAGCATCTAACATCATCATTCACATTAAATGAGGTTTTCTCATAACATTTATGCTTAGTTTTATGAAGTCATCTTGACCAATGTTACAGTAATTTCTTTTAGCTGATTGTGCTAAACAATGTTTAATCAAAAAGAAGTTAAAGCTTTCTTCATCTGTTGTAAAAAAAAGAAAAAGTGATCTTGGATTAAAAACAATGCTGGCATTCCTGGCAAAAGCCACCACAAATCCTCTCCATAGAGGCACATACTAAACCCAGCCCTTAGAAGATTCTGACAGATAAAACCCTGCCTGATGTAAGCACAGATACAAAATTAGAAAATAAATTAAAAAGCAAAAAGAAAACACAAATGAAAATCAAGCCACCATTATCAAGAGTCTTCAGAAACAGTACATATCAGAGTTAGAGCCTCAAAACTTCAGAAAATGAGATTATCAGATATAAGCAAAATACTCAATATGTTTAAAATTATTAATCAAGTTTAAAAATAAAGAACATGGGCCGAGTCCGTGGCGCACTCGGGAGAGTGCGGCGCTGGGAGTGCAGCAGCGCTCCTGCCGCGGGTTCGGATCCTATATAGGGATGACCAGTGCACTCAGTGGCTGAGCGCGGTGCGGCCGGTCTCAAAAAGGACAAAAAATAAATAAAAATAAAAAAAATAAAGAACATGAGATCAAAACAAGGTACTATCAAAAGTAATAAGGCCGATTTGAAAAAAACCATATGTACTACATGTAGATGTCAATGAAACAACAACAAAAAATCAGCGAAGGACTTCTGCTTTCAAAAATGGCAGTTTGAATCATCTCTCTTACATGGATTGAAATAGCTATTTTCTGGAATTTGACAATTAAGAACTCTCTCTGGAAGAGATTAAGAAACAAACAAACAAAAAATAAACAAATAAATTAAACCCGTGAAGAAAATTGAGGAAGTTTCCAAAGAGATCCTCTCTTTTTACTCTTCCACAAAGAAACAAAACAGCAAAAAGTTTGGATATTTTAATAAGTCAAATTTTCAATAGAAATGGCTGATATTATTTAAATTGCTTCAGATCAAGAGAAGAAAGTAAGCCTTCAAATTCTTTTTTTAAAAGCCAAGATAATTATTTTCTCAAATCTTGACAGACTACGAAGGGCAAAAAGAAAACTACAATCTAGTATTATTCAATATTAATAATTAATAATGCTTAAATAAAAATTATAAAAAGATTGCAACATTTTACTTAAAGAATACACCATAACTAAATGTAATTTTCAAGAATTGTTCATTATTAGAAAATTTAATGAAATAATTAACCACATTAGTAAGTCAAAGAAGAAAATCCATTTCACTTCATCGTCACAATAAAACAAAAGCTTCTGAAATATGGAGCCCTTTGCAAACACAGATGCTGCCATTTCCACATGTAAGGAGCTGGGAAATCACCATTCCATCCTCACAAGTAGATAACTGAACAGACTGAAAACTCAGCAACTCTCCTTGGATGCTTGAGATGTGAGGACATAGGGCAAATTACTGCCCCCAATACTGGAGAGACATACAGGCAAATACACAGGGTCACAGCTGCCAGAGCAGAGACTCTGGGACCTGAGGAGCCAATGCCAGGGTAGGAAAACCTGAAGTATAATCGACAAATTTCTGGAGGCTCAGTGTGAACAATTCTGAGTTAAAAACTCCAGGGGAACCAGTCATAGGGGTACCTACACACTTTTATGAGTTGTACCTGTAGGAGCTTAACTAGGTTTTCACAATAAATATTGTAGAAAAATCTCCTAGTGCTTCTGGTGGGGGAAGGGGGAAAAAAGCATTTTGAAACACACCAGAGCACTCTCTTCTTCCTAACAAATTCTGTTCTTAGGAGAAACTAGTTAACCAGAACCTAATCTGCTGGGGTATCATCAACTGACCTGGGTAAAGGGAAATACCCAATTCAAGCCCACTCCAGTCCCAACTAAGAGAGTAGTAAAAAACTGAGAAACACTTGTGAAGCTCACAGTCCAGAGGGACAGGCTCACTAAAAGACTGATACCTAATCATAGGATGTAAGACTCTCCCTCCACACTCCAAACATACCTCACCACTACACTACTAGAGGAGAATTTAGAACAGTTCCTTTTACCCAGTACATCATGTCTGGCTATCAAGAAAAAAATAATTACAAGGCCTACCAAAAGGCAAAGAAACACACTTTGAAGACACAGAGCCAGACATGGCAGAGGTGCTGGTATTGTCAATCTGAAAATTTTAAACAACTGTGAAAAATATACTGAGAGCTCTAATGGGTAAAGTAGACAGTAGGCAAGAACAGAGGGGCAATGTAACCAGAGAGATGGAAATCCTAAGAAAGAACTTAAAAGAAATGTTACAGATCAAAAACATGGTAACAGAAATAAAAAATGCCTTTGATGGGCTTATTAGTAGAACAGACATAGCAAAGGGAAAAAATTCTGAGCTTGAAGCTATATCACTAGAAACATCCAAAACTGAACAGCAAAGAGAACAAAGACTAAAATAAAATACAAAACAGAATATCCAAGAACTGTAAGATGACTACAAGAGGTGTAAATATGCATAATAAAATATCAGATGTAGAAGAAAGAGAAAAGGAAGAATAAATATTTGAAAACATAATGACTGAGAATTTCCCCAGATTAAAGTTAGAAACCAAACCATAGATCCAGGAAGCTTGGAGAACACCAAAGAAGATAAAGGCACAAAACAAAACAAGAAAACTACAACTAAGCATATCATTTTCAAACTACAAAAAATCAAAGATAAAAAATACAGAAAGAAGCCAGATAAAAAATACCCTATCTGTAGAGGAACAAAAAGAAAAATTAAATTACATCCAACTTCTCCTCAAAAACTATACAAGCAACAAAGAGTGGAGTCAAATATTTCAACTGCTGAGAGAAAAACCCACCAACATAGAATTCTATACCCTGCAAAACTATCCTTCAAAAGTGAAGGAGGAATAAAAACATGCTCAAATAAACATAAGCTGAGTAAATTTATTTCCAGTAGGCCTGCCACACAAGAAATGTCAAAAGAAGTTCTTTAGAGGGAAGAAAAATAATATGTCAGAAACTCAGATCTGTATAAAGAAAGGAAAAGCATCAGAGAAGAAATAGATGAAGGTTAAAATAAAAACTTCTTTTGCTGATTCTCAATTGATATAACATGACACTTTTTTCAAATTAATAATAGCAACAGTATATTTCACTTTGTATGTTTATGTATATATCATATATGTATATATATGCTTATGTATGTTTATATAAATGAAGTGAATAATAGCAATTATACAGGGGATGCAAGAAAAAATTAGGATTATTTTGTTGTAATTTGATAGTAGACTTGGATTAGTTGTAATGTATATTGCAAACTGAAGGGCAAACACTAAAAACAGTGGGGAAAAAAGTATAACTTGTATGTTAAAAGAAGAAATTGGAACCATATAAAATGCTCAATTAAAACCACAAAAGACTGGAAGACAAAAGTAGTAACAAAGAACAGGGTAACACAGTAACACACCCAACTATATGAATAATCACTTTCAACATCAAAGGTCTAAATGCACCAAATAAATGAGAGAGACATTCAGAGTGGGTCCAAAAAGAACACCCAACTATATCATGTCTACAAGAAACCTACTTTAAATATAAAGACACATATAGATTAAAAGTAAATTAATGAACAATTGTGTTTCTTGCTATTCACTCAAATGAGTTGAAAACTTATGTCCACACAAAAAGTTGCATGCAGACGTTTACAGCAGTTTTATTCATAGTTGAAAAATTAGAAGCAACTGAGGTTTTTTTAAGATGGCGACGGGTCTGGAGCGGCTGTGCCAGGAAACAGCACAATCCTGAGAGCTGTGCGCTATGATACCAGAGTATTGATTGTATTTCCAAGAGCAACAAAAGGCAAATAATTCTTTCAACAACGATCCTACATCGACAAACAAGCGGCAGCAGGTTCGAGGTTTTGGGCCGACACAGAGGAGGACTCCTGAGAGCACCCAGGCCCGGCTGTAGGAACGGGCGAGCGGCCCAGACAACAAAGGCCAGGAAAGCCAGCAAAGGACTGCACAGAGGCGGAGTGAAGTGCGCCAGACCGGCCCAACTCTGCGAGCTCTGTGAGTCACCCCCAGCACACGCCCACTTGCGGGGCGAAGCCCGACTGCTCCCCGCCCGCCTGGCCCCCGCCCACCACACCAGACTAGGCGCCCACAACAAAGCTGCCTCCATTTTCTCGGGTGGGGGCGGAGAAGGCCGGCATAGTGAGGGCAGGCCAGCCAT
>NW_007730999.1:6729-7694 GCF_000696425.1 Galeopterus variegatus | reverse complement strand
AGTCACCCCCAGCCCAGCCCCACTTGCGGGGCGAAGCCCGACTGCTCCCCGGCCGCCTGGCCCCCGCCCACCACACCAGGCTAGGCGCCCACATCAAAGCTGCCTCCATTTTCACGGGTGGGGGCGGAGAAGGCGGGCATAGTGAGGGCAGGCCAGCCATCTCTGTTTGGCGTGGCTCCTCACTGAGATGTGCTATCTGCTTACCTCGATGTGGGGCACCCCAGGGCCTGTGGACCGGCCTACAATCCCACTCTCCCTGTGGATCTCAGATGGGGCGGGTAGCATGGGGAGCCCCCGGCCAGCGTCGGGGGGGCAGGGAAGAGGAGCCCGCCCAGATCATCTCTCCGCCACACCCTGGGAATCGGCCCCAGATAAACTCCTTCTTCCCAAGAGGCAGATTCCATCTCTGGGGACCTCAGTTTGGAAGAGCCCCTAACTGATTTCTGGTGGGGAGAGGCGAGTCCGGAGACCCCTCGAGCTACATTGAAGTTTACTAGTCAGCTCTCCAAAAGGGCCGACCCGTGCGGGGGGGAGTCAAAGAGGAATTGTGTGCTGAGGGACCCTCCCCCGAGGAGTTCACTCCTGGCAGTCGGAGAGTCAGGACACCTGCTGGGCAGGGCGGGGCAGGACAGAACTTTGATGACTCAACTGAAAGATAAGGTTTGTAGAAGACACACCTCAGCCCTGTCCTGAGCACACAGAGCGGGGAGGGGCCCGGCTAAAAGAGGCAGAATCTCAGAAATAAATAAAGAAAGAAAGAACAAATACACACACTGCAGGAACGCTTAGCAAGGCTCAATAGCCCCATCTAGTGTTCACAGAGTGTGAAAACGCCCTGATAGCGAAGGGCAGAAAATACTTCTTACGAGAATTGAATCGGAGGCCCAAGAATCGAGAGAAAATCCCTGCCAAAATGAACAAACACCCAAAAAGAGATACCAGAAATGCAAAAAAACAAGAAAATA
>NW_007730999.1:5714-6446 GCF_000696425.1 Galeopterus variegatus | reverse complement strand
AATTAAATGCTAGGAATAAAGCAACACCTCTCAATAACAACTCTTAATGTTAACTCTTAATGTTAACAACTCCCCAATCAAAAGACACAGATTGGCTGACTGGATAAGAAAGATGGACCCAACCATATGCTGCCTACAAGAGACCCACCTCACCCATAAAGACTCACATAGATTAAGAGTGAAAGGATGGAAAAAGATCTTCCAAGCAAACAGAAAACAAAAACGAGCTGGACTATCTATTCTCATATCAGACAAAATAGACTTTAAACTAAAATCCATAAAAAGAGACAATGAGGGTCACTACATAATGATAAAAGGACTGATGCATCAAGAAGACATAACAATCATAAATATGTATGCACCCAATGTTGGAGCACCCAGATTTATAAAACAAACTCTATTAGAACTAAGAAAGGAAATAGACACCAATACTATAATAGCAGGGGACCTGAACACCCCACTGTCAAAATTGGACAGATCAACTTGGCAAAGAATTAGCAGAGAAACACAAGATGTTAACAATACTCTAGACCAATTGGACTTGGCAGATATCTACAGAACATTCCATCCAACAACCTCAGAATATTCATTCTTCTCATCAGCACATGGATCATTCTCCAGGATAGATCATATATTAGAACACAAATCAAGTCTCAACAAATTCAAAAAAGTTGGAATTATCCCGTGTATTTTCTCAGACCACAATGGATTAAAACTAGAAATCAATAATAA
>NW_007730999.1:0-423 GCF_000696425.1 Galeopterus variegatus | reverse complement strand
AGAAAGCAATGCTTGTTTTTTGTGTTTCTACAAAAGACTGGGGAGAACCTGTTGGTCTTTCAGGGTCCCATATGAATTAAGAGGCTAACACTGGTCATCACCATGGGGTCACAATGTATGCCCTGAGAAAATTAATAGAAGGCACAGAACATCTTCCCATTTTGGAACATTTGCCTGCTCAGTTTGACAGAGGTTGAGCAGAGGTAGAAGATGTCTCTCCTGTTGTCGACTCTTGTTGCCTAACAAGTAAAACCCCTATTGTAGGGCCCAATCCCATTGAAATCATTGAGCAAGCTCATCTTCAGGCAGAGGGACAAGGGTAGTGTGACTGGTATCAGGACATTGCCTGGTCTAATTATGAAACAACACCCCCTTAGACACATACTATACATGCACACACATACACAGGAGGGAACTTCAAAA
>NW_007730998.1:165749-173389 GCF_000696425.1 Galeopterus variegatus | reverse complement strand
CTGTCTCTGTCTGCACATGTAGTTCCCCCGTCCTCTGCTTGTTTTGTTAGTGCTCTTTTGGCTTCTTAAGCTCTTTTCCTGACATGGTATTTCCCTTCAAGGGAAAGCATGCCTTTTTTTTTACTACTGATTACATTTCCAGCACACTCCCCAACACTTCCTACTGACTTTATTCTCATTCCAGATCTTTCTCTCCCTGGTTACCTATTTTCAACTCACAGGATGTCATCACCCACATTAAAGACTCTTGTAAGTTCATATTCCTAAATGTTCTTTTTTTTTTTTTTTTGTCTTTTTGTGACCGGTAAGGGGATCGCAACCCTTGGCTTGGTGTCGCCCGCACCGCGCTCAGCCAGTGAGTGCACCAGCCATCCCTATGTAGGATCCGAACCTGCGGCGGGAGTGCCGCTGCACTCCCAGCGCTGCACTCTCCCGAGTGCGCCACGGGGTCGGCCCCCTAAATGTTCTTTGCATGATATTTATTTCTACTTTATTCTGCCACCCTACAATGTGGTAATTACCTTGCACCCAGTGATTACAAAAAACATCCTTCGCCTATACCTGATCAAAATCACCTTACATTCTCTTTCTTTGGCCTCGATTCTCATTGTGGTTTCTCTCATCTTTACCGGCTCTGGTTGATGCATCCCAACACAGACCCAAGCTCATTTCCAATGTCCTCTTGCTAACACTCTAGAATGACTCCACCTTCCAAAGTGCATAACTGGCCAACATAAGCAAATCCTTTGTTTCATTCTCTATATTTATTTGCTATAACTGAGCTTTGGGAAAGTCCTACAATTGTGTCAGTTGATGAATTCATTCTATCTTTTATATCTTTTCTGTGCTTCAACATTTTGTCTGTCTAGTTGTCTTCCAAAAAAAGTTTCAAAAGTCTATTTCTAACATTTTCACCCAATTTTCAGCAGTCTTTCTCTCTGAACTGAAATTCTAGGTAGTTGTAGAGGAGACGCACATTTATTCCAATTTCAGAATTGATAAGGATGAAGCTAAATTGTCATTAACCCAACCCAAGATAATCTGGATCTGTCTAAGTAATTACCTCCTGTCCTAGCCTCAGTAGCACAACTGTAGTGGTCTTTTAAAAATGTGCTTATTCATCCAGCTCAACCAAGTTATCAGACACATTTAATCATTTATTTTAACATTTAAATATATTTAGTAATATTTTATGTAGCTGCTGTTTTTGTTGTTTCAACTCTTCATTCCCCTGCCAAAGATCTCAGTTTCACTTACTTCTACCTAAAATTAACCACCCTCTTGCTCAAAAACATATCTTACCTTTTTTATATCTCCTGGATAGTTGCTTTTATATCTTCTGGATAGTTGGAAAGTTTATACAGAGAGAAAAGTTTTATGTCATGTTGGACATAGAGACTGGTAGAAGTGGCTTATGTACAGTGTAAACTGAGGCTTTCTAACTAAAACAGAGACCTAAGATTCCTGAATGACAAAGGACTCTGCAATATTAAACATAGTACCATCACATTTAGTGATAAAAATCAGCCTATTAAATATAAGCTGCCTAAAACTTCTCAACTATACATTGTTGATATTTAGAAGATAAAGGATATAAACACATGAAAAGGGTTGCTACATTAAGAATAAATTGGTAATAAAGGAAGTGGTTAATATACAACTACACTTTTGAACATTCTTTCTTTTTAAAAGTTAGGGGATAAAGTTTTGTGTATTTTCCAGGACAAAATAGGGGATGCTTCTATAACACATTAACTGCTAAATCTCAGAGGTTTAAACCCACAAAGGCTTATTTCTCTTTCTGTGACACATACATTAAATGTTGGTTGATGGAACTAGGTGGTAAGGAGTGAACTATGCTTCACCTGACTATTCAAAGACCTTTGCTGACAGAAGTTTGATCAATTGTGATGCTGATAATACTATATAAGGTCTCTAGGTTACCAGAATGAGAGAAGAGTGTCCACAGCCTGAGGCCTAGAACCCAAATCTAACTGCGTAAACCTTGAAAACATGTACCAATATATTTAAATGTACTTACATTTAAATTATTGCTAATTAATAAGCTAAGCACTTAAGAAAATAGGAGAAAATAACAGACCAACACAACTTTCCTGTCCTCCCAAAAATATAAAAAATAAAAAGAAGTTATTAACGAAATATAAAAATAAATGAATAGAGATTACAACAAAATTAAATCTGAAAAGACTAAACAAATTGATATACCTATCTCACATTTAATCAAGAGGAATAAAATAATAAATATTTAGAACGAAAACCATGTCATAGCTAAAGACAGAGAAGAAATTTTAAAAGTTATGAACTATATTAGAATAGCTTTGTATTAGTCTGTTTTTGATGCTTATAACAAAATACGTGGAACTGGGTAATTTATAAAGAAAACAAAATTGGTCACTTAGAGTTTCTGAGACTGGGAAGTCCAAACCCATCTGGTGGTGGTGACAGTGACCCAAGGGTCTCACATTGCAAGATGGTGGATGCAGAGAGAGTAGAGAGAGAGAGACAGTCTCTCCTCTTCTTTTAAACCCCTCAGAACCTCGCCCCTGACCACCATTTTTAATCCATTCACTACTGCACGGTCCTACAATCCAATCACCTCTTTAAGGCTCCATCTTTCAATCACCAGAGTAGAATTTCCCACCCTATTAACAGTCAGAGTGGGGGCTAAGTTTCTAATACATAAAACTTGAGGGACATAATTTAAGTTTGGGGAGTTTGGGGGAACATATTTCAATCCACTACAAGCCCTTAATTCAATAATTCTTGACATGCATAGGGGGAATATTCATGATGCAGAGCAGAAACAACTTCTGAGGAAAGAACAATTATGAGGGAGCTATAAATTGAATAATTTCTGGAGTCCACACAAGTCTCCAAAACATTCAAGTTCACATTATGGAAAATGGAGAAAACCTTAACATTGGATGTTTGTTAGTAATTTTTTAGTAGTAGGCTAAATTAGTATGAAGGTATAAGCTACTTTGGACCCACGCCTTAAAGAGCTTAAAAACAAGTCTTGAAACAATGACAATAATACTCATGAAACTTACCTGCCTGACCAGATAAAATCCAATGCTTTTTAAATTAAAAAAAAAATCAAGCTCTCAATTATAGTAAAATCAGAATGACTGACATCCATTCAAAAATCTCTGAGCTAGCAAAGAAGCAGAAAATCTGATTCACAGATGGGAGAAAAATCAGTCAATAAAAATAGACCCAGAAATGACAGACATGATAAGATGATGAGTACTTAAAACAGCTATCATAAATATGCTGAATGTGCTCAAAGATTTAAACAAAAACATAAATATGGTGAGAGAAACAGATGATATAAAAAAACACTTAAATAGAACTTTCAGAGATCAAAAATACAGTGTCTAAACTGAAAATTTCACTGAACAGGATTACCAACAGATTAGACACAACACAGGAAAAGATTAGTGAACTTGAAGACAAACTAGTAGAAACTATCCAAAATGAAATAAATTGTACCAAAAAAAAAAAAACTAAATGATAACTCATGAGACAAAAACATTCAAACTTTATGAAAATGAAAAGTCCACAGATCAAAGGAGCTAAAGGAAACCAATGATAGATCAACACATACAAAAACCCAAGATACATAAACAAAATGCTTTTTAAAAAATAAAAAATAAAAATAAGAACACTGACATACAGTTTTAAAAAAATCTGCAATCAGCAAAAAAAAAAAAGAAGAAGACATATTCTATATCCGAGAACAAAGTAAAATGAAAGAATGCTCATTAAAATTTTTACAAGCCAGAATGATATCCTAAAAAGCTGAAAAAGAAAACAAACAAAACTCTCAAACTCAAAATCTGCAAGTAGTTAAAAACACCTTTCAAAAATTAAGGCAAAATAGAGACTACTTGAAAAAAAAATCTGATATAATTTTAACTAGAAAATCTACAAGAAATTTTAAAGGAAGTTCTTCAGAAAGAAGGAAAACAAAACTGGATTAAAACTTGAATATACACAAAGGAATCAGGAATTTCAGAAATGGTAAATATATAGGCAAGTTAAAGCATTTTTAAATCATAGTTCTCATGTTTTATATTTTTAAAAAGATAATTAATTATTTAAAGCAGAATGAATAACAATATATTGCTTTTGTGAGGTTTGTAACATGTTAAAACTTTTGATAGCAACAGCAGAAAAGACAAAAATAGTAAAATAAAAATATAATGTTAAATTGTTGCTGCATTACGACCAAAGTAACAATATTAATTAAAAGAAAACTAAGTTAATAGTGTACATTGAAGCACTTTAACAATCTTTAAAAACTAAATAAGACAAAGGAACATAGATATTAGGTCAATAGTGGGATAAATATGTAATATAAAAATAAGGTCATTTAATTCAAAAAAAATGGGAGAAACTGGAAAAAAAAAGGAATAATAATTAGATTGGACAAACAGAAACATGTAACATAACAGTAGATTAAAACTCAATTATATCTAAATGTTCTAAGTATAGATTATCTAAATAATCCAACTTAAAATCATAGATTATCTGATTTGATTTTTAAAATCCATATATTCCACAAAGCAGTCACTTAAAATGTCCACATAATTAATTATAAAGCAATTAAAATGACTGAATTACAGCCACACAAAGCAACATGGATGAGTCTTAGATTATAAATGTTGCAGAGTAGAGTGTGATACCACGTCTATAAGTAAAATAAACTAAATAATGCTTTATTTAAGGAGATATCCACATGGGGGAAACCATAAACTAAAACAAAACGATGAACACAAAATTCAACATGAGGGTTACCTCTGGGGAGGAAAGGGTAGGTGGTCTTTGTTGGATGCCAAGGGGAACATCACCGTTATCTGATAAATCTCAGCAGCGGTTTCACAAATGTTAATTTTATTGTTTTGCTTTAATGTGTGCTATATTCATTTATATAAATAAATATGTAAATCCATTTTATATATAATTATGTAATTATTACCATATTATAAAAGATGTTTTTTAGAAAGCCAAGACAAAATAAAAGATTGCACTGTAGATGCTTGAGACAGCCTTACTAAAACAGTGTCTTCATTTTTTTTTTTTTTTCTGAAAGGACTCACAAAAACTTTACACTTGTGTAATAAAGCAGAGATTACATTTAAACTTAATTGGAAACTTGTTTCAAATAGGTTAATCAACCAGGCAAATTCCTTTGTTTATAGATTTCTTTAATGCAGGAACTTTACTAGGACTAATAGTGAGACTTTTCAGATTGTACCAACTGTAACATATCTGGGTTCTCAGAAAAATTTCTTCGTTTTTGTGCAAGGCTTTTGTCTGTTCCTGTCTTTTAATCATAGTTCAGGAGAATTGGGAGAAAACACTGTATTTAATTTTTATTTTACCCTTTTCGTAACAAAATGAAGACATACTTTCTTGTTCCTCAACCCTCCTTGGTTGATTTTCAACACTGCCCTTCTTCAGAGTTAAATCTATAGGAGGTAAAAAATTTCTTTCTATTTTGACCCTCTTTTCAACTATCTTTCCACGTACGTTATGTGCTACTTATCCAGACTCTGAGTGAGATAAGCCTCTTTGCATTTTATTAACGCTGTAACTTAAGCAGCAACAGCTTTGCCGACACTTCTATGCCAGTGTGCTCCCAATCCATGATTATAGTTCTAATCCATGATCTTACGTATTTTAAGATGTTTATTTTTAATGACTAACACCATCATATTATCTGGAACGTATGTGTAGCATTTTTTTTTTCCCATGAGAGTAGACATCCATTTTTCCTGACCAGAATAAAATCAAGAATCAATTAGTTCTGTAAAACCATAGTTCTGTTAGGTAAATTTACATTGTAAAATGTAATGGAGTACTGATTGAGTTAATATGAACTGTCTCTGAAATGTTAGCCAAAAATCTAATTTCTAAAATGAATTGGATCAGTTTATATGATGGGAAAATTATAATTACAAACTGATCAAACACAGCTTTGCCACACAGGCTGCGTTCCACCGCACTAGCAACAACCATGGGGAAATACTGGTATCCTGGAGATTTTACAGTTAGGGCTTTGAAGTATAGGAGAGCAAGCAACATTTAGAAACATTTAAGTATTCTGGATTCTCTCAAGGAAACAGATTCTGAGGCAGAGATTTCATGCAGGAACTTTACTACGAGTGCAGTCGGGTGGTGAATAAAACAGAATTGAGCAGAGCGCAAAGTTGAGCTATGATGCAGTTATCAGACTTTCATCAGCTGGGAATGATTTCCTCTATCCTTCAAGGGACATGAGTTTGACCCACCACAGGATTCACTGATGTGGAAGACACCCAAATTTTCACAGGGTTTATTTCCGACCTCTGGAGTGAGTGCATGTATCTTCACACAGCCTCCAACGTGCTTGTCACTTCCTGCTCATCCAGGATCGATGGATGCCATTGATATACTGGACTAATACGATGGTGCACAGAAAGTTTTGATGGGCCAGGTCCTTTCAGTCTGTATTATGAAAGAGAGCAAGATAATCAGCATAATCCTGAGCAAGACGATAAATGTGTGATGTCATCATAGTATGCAAAACTCGTCCACTCTTTCTTCCTGACAGAGAAGAATAAAGCTCTGCCAGATTACTGGTTGCATACCATACACTCAAGGTTTGGTTATCTGGTCTAACAAAGATACCACATCTGTCACCGCAGCTACAAATGGGGCTTCTACTTGTTTAAGTTTGTAGTAGTCCATGGTCATCACCCAAAATCTGGGAGCCAGACTGGTAAATTAAATGGGGTTAGAATGAGGACAGTCATCCCTGCATAATTTAGATATTAAAGGGAAGAGCACTAATAGGAGGGCACCTACAAAAGCTCATGGTAAAATAAAATTAAAAGATAATGTGAATCTTTCCATGAAATTTTTAAAGTACCCTTTTATCTGCCATTCTGCCTGGAATGCAATACTGATTTTGATTTGCTGGTTAGGCCAGACCTATGATACCACTACAACTGCTCTTACTCCACAGGCCAAAAAATAGTTGTGATGTTCCACCAAGGACATAATATGTCTATTCCAGTCATACATTTGGAACAGAGAAATGGCCGTTTCATGGGCACATGGACCCAATGGGTCCACTGTGAACCAGACCTCAGCCAAGCAGGATTCCTTTTATTATCTGGCTCCTATAAACCCCTCTTTAACAGGGAGGCTGTGATGGTGCTTTGGTTTCCCCATATAACAACTCATACCTTGTATCTAAAAGTCTTTGAAATATTTGGGTGTTCTCCTTTTCCCAAAATGTAGTTACCCAAGTTAACATTGTATTTCCTTTGGGGTTGAACTGGGGAAATCATTTCAGTGTATACACTTGCTGTGGTGTTCCAAGGTCCTTCCTGAAGGCATAGTTTCTGTTTCTAAGAATTAGCTCAGGTCCAGAAACTAAGCAATGAATTCTGACTTTTTACTGGGACAGTGGCCTTATGCTTCCTGACCTCAATCTACTTTGTATCCTTGATTTTTTATTTTATTTTATTTTATTTATTTGTTTGTTTTTACTGTGCATATTAAGCACTTCTTTCTTTTTTTTTTTTTCCTTTTTGTCTTTTTTCGTGACCGGCAACGGATCGCAACCC
>NW_007730998.1:162605-164874 GCF_000696425.1 Galeopterus variegatus | reverse complement strand
AACACCACGATCTGACCCTATTGGCAGAATTTCTCGCATGTCAAGCCTTCTGGATTACGACGCTGACATTCATATGAAATTTGTGTCCACCTCACTACTTATGGTTAAGAATGACGGCGTAGCCTAACGACAGATTCTCTCTATCATTTCAGATTCTACAACTGTCTAGACTTTATCATTTTCATGTTCTATCATCTATCACAGTTCTGAAATAGGATCTCCTATTGCCAGTTCTGATCTAAAACAGATAGCCACCACCGAGTTTCTTCACAATCCTGGTACCCCTCTTACTAGAATACAACTTAAAACTTTGGAAATTGTGGTAATTGTAAGTTTTTTTCTGCTCCTTCATGGGGAATATAGTTAACTGGTAGATTTTCCAGTTTTATGTAGTATGTCCCACTCTAGTCTGCCAATTGCTCTGGAATTTTTGTGTCTTGCTCCACCCTCTACCATTGTGTGACTTGCATTTCTATTTTATCAAGTGGGTGTCATTGTTTTTTTCTAAGCTTCTAAGTGCCATCCTAACAACATGCTATTACTATCTCTAAGAGAAAGGTCCTTACCAAGATATTAAATATTGTGTTTCAGTGGAGTGTTTTCATATTAATAAACTCTTCCTTATCCAATTTTGGATTGAATCTTCCTTAACCTGGTACCTCGTATTCCAATACCATACATACTCTTCCAACTCCTGCTGATACATGCTGGTTAGGTCCTACAACTCTTTTCGTAATATAACTTCTTTCTCTCTTAGCCGGTCCATCACTTCCTCACCTGGGTAATGCTGTGACTCGATCTTCAGTATCATTCTGGTGGCCAGAAGGGAAGCTGAGGGTACACTCTAGGGTGGGGCACAATGTGCCTCAAGGCAGAGGCTTCTGCATTGTTTTCAAGAAGAATAGTGTCAGCCTTAAATATGAAAAAGTTTTTCAAGTGTTTGATCTGAATGTCCCAATTCTAATTTCAGTTTCCTGCATCCAAGTTAGGGCCTTAGATTGCTAAGGTAGAAAATTGAATCTTCTCTAGAGATTGCTACCTTTAAAAATCAAGCCCTGGGCCTGATTCTCAACTGTTTCTGCCCTCTAGCTGCAAAAGATCAGATTCTTTTTGTACACTGCCAAGAGGCCCTCAGATTTTCACACTTAAATTGGTAATTAATCATACTCAGCTTTTCATTGTCTTTTTTCAATGCATTGATTTTGCTTGCCAACAGCCATCTGATTCCTTAGCCCTTACGATTATTTCTTCCCCCATAATTCTCAAACAATTGGAAGGAAATACATTCTGTTTCAGTGGTGTCCCATCCAGTAAACAACGAGTGAAAAAGTGTTTACAATTTCACACTGTAGCATACCACAGAAGACCAAACATCAGGTCTTTATTGCCATCCAATCAGCGGGTGATCCATTTTACAAAATCTCATTTTTATGTCTGCTTCCGCGGACTACATCTGGTATCTTAGATAAGGTTTCCTAGGAAGAGATTCTGATATGATATTTATCTGCCAGGAGTTAGTCTGTAAGTGCATTCTGGAACAGCATATATGAGAGGGCAATGACAGTAGAATGAGGAAAACAGAGATTTTGAACCATGCTGTAATTACAACACAGGCCTTAGAATATCCCATGGGGAAATTTGGATCTGCAATGAACCTTTCAATTATGACAAGATCTTTGTACCTCTGAATCTACCAGTCAATGGATGTAGACTGTCCCGGGGAAAAGGGCATAAAGTAAAATGATAGAAGTAATGAAATACGATTGGCATGCTTCTTCACTCTAGAGTCAAAATCAAATCGTGAGGCCAGAGGCTTTAGCCACTATTGCTGGTTATTTACTTTCATACACCGAAGACCTCAATTGTATTATTTAGTAATTTTTTTCTCCCCGACAAAGTTGATTTCTAGCATAATTATCCTGTCTTTATGCTATAAAATATGATATGAAAGGGCAGATAAATACTTTTCTGCCATAGTTATTACCCATACGATCACAAAATATTCAAGAAAGGCAGTGTATGGGCTGGCCCGGTGGCGCGCTGCTACAGTGCACCACTTGGGGGTGCGGCGGCGCTCCCGCTGAGGGTTCAGATCCCACATACAGACCGGTTCCCGCTCACTGGCTGAGCAAGGTGCGGGCGCAACACCAAGGGTTGCGATCCCGTTGCTGGACACGAAAAAAGACAAAAAAGAAGAAAAAAAGAAAGGCAGTGTACCCAGAACAGTGAGGGTGGGAAATGAGGCAAGAGGTAATGGAGAGTATGCAAA
>NW_007730998.1:156161-162099 GCF_000696425.1 Galeopterus variegatus | reverse complement strand
GCAGTGTACCCAGAACAGTGAGGGTGGGAAATGAGGCAAGAGGTAATGGAGAGTATGCAAACCATGAAAACAAAGCAAGAGATTAAATTTGCCAGCACCAGCAAATGCCTTTGGCCAAAAGTGGCTTCTGTGCTTGCTACAAACTCTGAGTTCTCGTTTTCCCTTCAATTTCATCTGATGATTCCATTCAAGTTTGTCAGGTCTCATTCAAAGATTTTAGGTGTTTTCAGCAGGATGCTTGGTCTGAATAACCTATGTGGCTGTTCTCATGAATGGAAATCACAACAGTTCATTTTTCAGAATCACATCTTGTCATTTCACTGTCCCAGCTGATTCTGGCTGATGCATGTAGTGAAAGTGTGATCAGCTCTCTAAGGTGCGACAGACTTCCTTTATAAATTGACCTTTTCACTGAGTGCATATGGAGATCCCAAACACTTCTCTGACAGTGACCGTGTTAGCCTTTGCTCCCGAATAAACTGAACACCATCTTGAAAACTTTCATGCAGTTTTGAAAACAGATTAATATGATATAAATAACCTTTCTTCCTCTGTATGAAATAAAGTATGTATCTGTGAAATGCAATCGCAGTGGATAGCGATCTGCCTTTTGTTTCTTTACAACATACTCTACTTTATGGGCTGAATAAACTGGGCTAGATTGACAATACTANGTTTCTTTACAACATACTCTACTTTATGGGCTGAATAAACTGGGCTAGATTGACAATACTACTTAGCTACTTTGGAAAATTGGAAACATAGTCATTATATTTCACTATTTCTGTCATCTTGCCTTAGGTGTATGAGTTTAGAGAAAAAGGCCTTTTGGAGGTCTCAAAAATAATTTGGTACAAAAGAGCTCCTTTCAAGTCTCTGAGAAATTCACTGAGCATGTGGGCTGATCTTGCAAGGGAAAAGATAGTCTCTTCATTTTCTTATGATCAAGATATTCATTCTGGAGTGACAGTCCTATTGCAAGTAAAAGAGGTTTAACAAATGATGCATGTCTCAGGATCTGTCAATAGCAATAGCTATCTACACCCAGTATGGTGTGTATTTTTGAACTTGTCATTGGTTTCTGACTTTACTTTGGAGGATGAAGGGTATATTGTGCCATAAGGAGAAAACTCAGAATTTTTTTTAATGTAGTTTTAGATTCATTATGATCTTTTTGAGATACAGAGAAAAAAATGTTAAAATAAGGCATCTTGTTTACAAAGCTCTTTGGAAAGAAATATAATGAAAGATTAATCTATACAGAGACAGAATAGCTAGAAAACACAATATCATTCATGTATTTCTGAGGATTTGAGAGAACAAAGGACTTTCCATGTAGCCTTGTAATGCAAGTATCCTGGAAGCTTGAACACAGATAAATAAATAAACAAACAAACAAATAAAAATTTGCTAGCTGGGAGAGAAAGGACAGAATAAAAGATAGCACATAAATCTAAGATTGCAAAATACTTAGTAGCAGGTGGGATGCATGAAAATTACAGCAGCTATTACAGTACAAATGGAAAAGAAGGCACTATTATTGCATTAAGTGCCCAGAGGCACCGTTCAAATAGAAAACATGTTTTCAAGTTGGTGATAGGGGTATTACGATGTCTCTCTAGCAGAACTATGTGTCTTTTTTTGCAAGAGAAATTGGATTTACCAGTTGAACGCTTTCCTCTTCCTCTGGTCACAAAGAATACTGGGGTAACTTAGGAGAGGAGTCTGTAATGTATAGTCTGATGGTCACTGAATGATCAACTTAATAATCCAACTATATAAGTACAAAGAAACAAACTAATAAGAGATATAAAGTAAGAGTCTCTTGTAAATTTTCATAGAAGAAGTAAGTTGTGGGTAGGACCTCAGTTAAGGCAGAAAATACCGAGAGTTTTTGTTCAAGAATTCTTCCTTAATACATTCCCTCTCAGATCAAGTAAATGGTGCCCAAGTTATTTTACCCTAACAGGATAATAGAGAGTATTCAGTAAGTTGCATGTTGATCACGTAGAACCTAAAGAAGCAGTAGTGGGGTGAAGGACAAAACGTTTGTGGCATTACACCTTGGGAAACAAGGAAAGACTAGAGAATTCTCAATTCCTAAGAATGAAATAGCTCAAACCTATGTTGATATTTGATTTGGGTGCTCTCAGTATGCAAGAAAGTAAAACTGGGTTATTCTAACAACATGCACAGAGCAGAGATGAAATTAGAACTCCCCAGCACATGCTCATCAAGAACAAGAAGTGGGAATGTAATTCAGGCATCTGGCGATCCTGAGCACAGGATCAATATAGGGATTCTTTTCAATGATCTTCACAGTAAGGTCCCAGCACTAAGACTTTAACGCAAACCTCATCCAGATTTATTCTACCCAGCTTCTCTACCTACCTCTGTGACATTCCTCGTAACTTTCCTGTGGTTTTAAAGTATTTGGCTTATAAAGCCACGAGTTTAATTTTATCACTTTCTTCTTATCTTGGCAATCCATGTAATTTAGGGTTAGTTACAGAATTAACTTCAGTTAATAGGGGGTTTTTTGCTGACTGATATAGATGGATCTTAATTGTTCTTGAGTCTTAAGTTGTGAACAATATTCCAAACAACCACTGCTGCTTAAACAAATTTCAGAAGAATGATCCATACCAAATTATTCTAATTCTAAACTTGCCTTTTTCTTCCTTTGAAGAAACCTGTTTTTTCTTTTTGTTTTGTTTATTATTAGTATTTTTAGTTGAGTCAGCCCTTCCAGGGCATTTTCATTGTATAGCATCTCTTAGGCAGCTTTGACCTAAGTGGTTCTGCAATAAGATCAGTGGAGAATGGAACCTTTCTTTTGAGATTTTTAAATCTCCCCTGTGAGATCATAACAAGCTAAAATAGCCCTGAATTACTTATAAAATATAGTGTTGGAAGGTGCTGGCTAATAGGTTTATATATATCTTCTCTCCCTTTGTGCCCATGGAGCTGTAAAGAGGCACATTCTGACCCAGACCAGAGAGTCCTCTTACAAGGGCCAGCGCACTGGCAGTGTCTAGGGTACTGGTGATTGCTTTTGTCTTAAACTGTGTATGACCCTTGAAATCATGGCTGGATGGCTAAACTAAAAAAGCTCAGTGACGTGGTTTCTCCATTTAGGGATGGGAGAGCCAGTTTAGGGGTGGTAATGCAGAAAGCAGAAAAGGCAATGAAGCAAGCAGCATGCTGTGTGCACAGGGGCATTATTACCCCAAGGTAGATGATTTTCAAATGATAAAATTTAAAAATAGCCACTTCCTCCTGCTATCCACTGTTCTGATTAATGAACTGTAGTCACTTTGAGATATAAACCAGTTGGGGTAGAGATGCTGGGGAAAAAGAAATTTCCATCTCGATATTTTTATCTGAGGATTCTGACTGTACAGATTTTTTCTTGGGAGTCTTTGAGACTCCCCATTCACTATTTGTATGTATTACAGAGTTTCTCCCCCACAAACTGAAGCAAACCATCGAGTCAGAATCATACGATTGACCATGGAATTTATTATATTTCTAACGTTCTCAATTTTGTCTAATTACTGCATACTGTTGAGCCACGTCTTTGAGTTACCAACTTCTTTCTTAAGGAACTTGAAAATGGTGTGACCGTAATATATTTATATAAAATNCCATTCACTATTTGTATGTATTACAGAGTTTCTCCCCCACAAACTGAAGCAAACCATCGAGCCGGAATCATACGATTGACCATGGAATTTATTATATTTCTAACGTTCTCAATTTTGTCTAATTACTGCATACTGTTGAGCCACATCTTTGAATTACCAACTTCTTTCTTAAGGAACTTGAAAATGGTGTGACCGTAATATATTTATATAAAATATACGAGGGTCCACATCAATAAGGTAGGTTCTGGCTAGGAGATTTTCTCCATATCTCAATTCAAACTAACTTATGCAAAAAGAATAGCATCCATGAATGTGTACTTTTTTACACTGAAGTAATTTAGATTTGGAAATAATTATTTTATTTTAATAGGATGCCTGGAGGTATTAAGCAGAATAAACTCACACTGCATTTTTTATTTTTTAGTGGTCAATTATCTTCTAAAGAAATTTAAATAATAAGAAAAAGCCACATGTCGTGTTATAGGTTGAATCGTGTCCCCCAAAAAGATATGTTGAAGTCCTAACCACAAGGGAAGTAGGGTCATTGCAGATGTAATTAGTTAAGATAAGATCATACTTGAGTAGGGTGGGCCTCTAATCAGATATGACTGGTGTCCTTATAAGACAGGAGAGCGGACACTGGGATACAGAGATGCAGAAAAGCAGACACACAGGGGAGAAGGCTGTGTGAAGACAAGGCAGAGACTGGAGTGACACATCAACAAGCCGGGGAAGTCAAGGATGCCAGCAAACACCAGAAGCTATGAAAAGGCAAGGGAGAATTCTTCCCTACAGGTTGCAGAGGGAACAATGGCCCTGCTGACACCTAATTCAGTCTTGGACTTTTAGCCTCCAGAACTGTACGACAATAAATTTCTGTGGTTTTAAATCCATCTGGTTTATGATACTTTGTTACACAGTCCCAGCAAACAAGCACAGGCACTTACTCATATAACTGCCACTTGATGGGTCTCATTCTTTTTGTAGATTCATCTTTTAATTTGGTCGCATTTTCCTTCTGTCTGAAGGATTGTCTTTAACACTTCTCTTGGTGGGGATGGCTGGTGATGCCTCATTTCAGCTTCTGTATTTTTAAAAAGCATTTTCGTTTTGCCTTCATTTTTGTAATGTATTCGCACTGGAGATAGAATTCTAGGTTAACTTTCTATTCATTTGTTTGTTTCAGTACTCTAAAATGTTGCTCCATCTCTTCTCAACTGCATTGCTCTTGACAAAAGAAAAAATCTGCCGTATTCTTACATTTTTTCCTCTGTACATAATGTGTCATTTTTCTTTTTGCTTTTAAGATTTTTCTTTATTATTGGTTTTGAACAATTTGATTATTATATGCATTGGTGTCATTTTTTCATGTTTCTGTGCTTGGATTTTGTTGATGCTCTTACATTTGTGGATCTACACTTTCCAACAAATTCAGGAAAGTTTCAGTCATTACTTCTTCAGATATATTTTCTGTATACACACCCATACCTTGTTTGGGTGACTTCAGTTGCATATGTATTAGGCTGCGTTGTTCATTTATCTAATTATTCTGTGTTTTGTTTGGGGTAGTTTCCATTGCAATGTCTTTATTCAGTGTATTTTTGTCTTACCTTTTTTCACTGACTCGTTTTCAGCTGATTAATTGTTTCCATCCTCTCTATGGCTTGTATTTTATTGCTTCTACGTATGCCTGGTAATTTTTTATTGGATTTAAATATTGTAAACTTTAGTTGAGTAGTACATATATTTGTATTCCTTTAAATATTCTTGAGTTTTGTTCTGGGTTGCAGTTAGTTACTTGGAAAATTTTTGATACGTTTGGATCTTGTTTTTAAGATTCATTAGCTGTGACTGAGCAATGCTCAGCCTGGTGTTAATTATTCCTTACTACTGAGCCAAGAAAACTACATGTGCTTTACCCAAATGCTTCTTTACCTGTCAGTCTGCTGAGAACAGGCACTACTCTTGGCTTCATAGGAAAGCCAGGCACTGTTACTTCTAATCATTTCAGGAGGTTTTTTCACCAGGCTTATGTAGTTTTCTCCCATACGAGTATATTCACTGACTGATATTCAGCTGATTCTCCAAGTCTTCTGTGTACCTCTCTCTTCTCTGGTGTTTTGTCCTGTCAGTGCTAGCTACCTTGATCTTCCTGGACTTTCTACTCCATCTCCTCAATGCAGGGAATCTTTCAGGTTTTGCCTGGGATGCCCCATCTTTGTGCTGTAACCTGGAAACTCTGCCAATACATTAAGCTGGAACAATCACTGGGCTTATCTCCTTTTTTTTCC
>NW_007730998.1:150609-155263 GCF_000696425.1 Galeopterus variegatus | reverse complement strand
GATTTTTTTAAAGTAGGTATGTGATATGTAAAATAATGGCAAGACAAAGATGTCCAAATCCTAATTCCCAGAGCCTATGTATATGTTATGTTACATGGAAAGGAAGAATTAAGGTTTCAGATGATGTTAAAGTTTCTAATCAGGAAACCTTAAAATAAGGAGATCATCTAGGATTATCCGGGTGGGACAACTGTAATCACAAGCATCCTTCAGCAGAGAAGAGGGAGGCAGAAGAGTCAGAACAAGACAGACAGCATCATGAGGAGGAGTTGACTAGCCATTGCTGGCTTTAAAGACGGAAGGGGGCATGAGCCAAGACATGCAGGCAACCTCTAGAAGCAAGAAAAGGCAAAGAAGTGGGTTCTCCCCTAGAGCTTCCAGAAAGAAATGCAACCATGCCAACATCTTGATTTTAGCGCAGTGAGACCCATCTCAAACTTATGACTTCCAGAATAGTAATACAATAAATCTGTGTTGGTTTAAGTTACTAAGTTTCTGGTAATTTAACAGCCATAGAAAATTAATACAAAGTGGGAGAGTTAATCCAACCCTTGCTACTCTATTTCTGATGGAAATTCAAGCCTAAAACATGATTTTAAAATTTTTAAAAAATCTATTAAAACTTTTAAGAATACATTAAATTAATGGAACATAACATTGATATTCAAAAATATTTTAATTCTATAAGCCAATGACAACAAAGAAGAATACCTTCTGATAATATATGATGTCTTTCTTAATAGGTAGTAACTACAAAAATCTACAGTGTGCCTAGGAATAATAAAACTAACCAAAGGTAAGCAAAATATTATTTTATACTGAAGTCACCCTCCAATTCTCATGAAGCCAGGCAGGTGTAATTGAATCAGAATAACTTTGACCTCATTGACTCGATGGTTCAGAGAATAGG
Source organism: Galeopterus variegatus (assembly GCF_000696425.1). NCBI lineage: Eukaryota > Metazoa > Chordata > Mammalia > Dermoptera > Cynocephalidae > Galeopterus > Galeopterus variegatus. The sequence continues at coordinate 154,353 of NW_007730998.1, read as the reverse complement.
GTGAAGGGTTTCAGAAGGGCTGTAAATCAGAGAGAAAACTCTGAGGGATCCACAAAAGGGGAGGTCTGAAATCTGCATGTCAATGAACCCTGAATTGTATGTATGGGGGAGACTCCTTGTAGCCCAGGAGAAAACAGCAGTTAAAAGGCTGAAGGCACTGAAGCACTGTTTAAGTTGCTGCCCACTGCAGGAGACACAGTTTGGATTCTGAGTCATGGCACATTATAGTGACTTGGTAAATACTTCAGGCTTTTTACATCTCACACTAAGAAAGGGTAAAATCAAAGTTAAACTTTATAAATCCAAGGATATCAGTCAGTAATTAAACTGCTTACTTGAACAAAAACCAGCACTATTTAGAAGAAGAAATCAAAGTCTCTGTAGCTTGTAATGTCCAGTATACAATTTTTAAAATTCTAGACTTGAAAGACTCTGGCAATATCAATTTTAAAACACAGCCAATAGAAATTGATCATGAGATGACCCATATGTTAGAAAAAAAACAGATCAGATTTGTTACACAGTTATTTCAAATACATTGAAGAATATAAAAGAAAGTGTGGTCATATGAATGACAGGAAATATCAGCAAAGAAATGGAATAGTAAAGAAGAGCAAAGTAAAAGTTCAAGAAAGGAAATTCTGAAATAAAAATAATATTTTAAAATTTTGAAATCAATAGAAGAGAGAATAAATTGAGGACAACCTGACTCATCTAAATAGCAGAGAGAAAATGTTAAGAAATTCAAGACAAAACAAAGCCTCAGTGAGATGCAGAAAAATATTATGTAGTTTAATTATCAGTAATTTACATTTCAGAAAAAGAAAGGGCAAAAAATTTATGAAAAAGTAATGGTCAAAAGTCTCCAAAAATCGTTGAAAAGCAATAACTTACAAATCAAGGAAGCTCAATAAACTACAAACAGGTTAAACAAAAAGTAAGCCACACCTAGGCCGTAATAGTCAAATCAATGAAAACCAAAAATAGAGGGGGGAAAATACTAGAGCAGCCAGAGGAAAATGAAGCATGGCGTTATGAGGTGCAACAATGGGACTGATGGCTGATGTATAATCAGAAGTAAGGGAGACAAGGAGACGTGGGTCATCTTTTAAAGTGTTGAGCAAAAAGACATTGAACTTTCAGAAAAAGAAAAAAGATCAGAACTGTGGTTATCAGAGGGGAGAAAAGGGAAGAGTGGGGCAGTTAGCAAGAAATTAGTTAAGGGTCACAAAGATTGATTAAGATTTGTAAACACAAGTATACTAATTATCCTGAATTGATCACTAGATATTGCACACATGTATTCAATTCTGTACCTCACAAATACATATAATCAATTATGTTTCAATTAAAAAAACTGAAAACTGTCCAAAAAAGTACATAAATAAATAAATTTAAAAATAAAGTGCTGAAAAGAAAAATACCAATCAAACAGAATACCATATCTGGCTGAAAAAAAATTCAAAACTAAGGGTAAACCAAAATACTTTTAGATAAACAAAAGCTGGGATAATTCATTGCTAGCAGGCATGTACTGCATCAAATGCTATAAAACTGCCTTCTCGCAGAAGGTAGATGATTCCAGAGGAAACTAAGAACCACAGAAGAAATGAAGGCACCGCTAATGTGCATAAATATAAAAGACTCTATTTTATTTTTCTAATTTCTGTAATAAGTGTCAGACTGTTTAAAGTAAAACTACATTCTATTATAAGTTCTATAATGTACGTAAATATAAAGTATATGGCATCAATAGCACAAAAGAAGAAATGTGTTCATGGAATTTTTGGAAAATTCTTTTATTTTATATGCAGTAATACTATCCCAAAGTAGGCAATGATAACTTGAGGGTATGATGACTGAGTAAAATGCAAGAAAACATAGCTAAAAAGCTAAAGGAAAAATAAAATAGATATTTTTTAATTAAACAAAATTATAATATTAAATAAAATAAATAATATATCTAATTAAATATGTGTAACTACACAAAAAGAAGGAAATAAGTAAACAGAAGAGGAAAAATAAATGGAACAAAGGAAAAATGTAAGCCTAGCATTACAATAGGCTTAAATACAAGCATATTAATAATTATATTAAAAGAAAATGTTCTAAAAACTACAATTAGAAGAGAGATAATCAAAATAAAAATGTGAAGTGCAACTATTGCTATTTACAGAAAATACAGTTTAAATATGCAGAGATATATAGCTTAAAGGTAAAAAAAAAAAGGAAAAGAATATGCCATGCACACATTAATTATAAGATAGCTAGCACATCACTCAAAACAAATTGTAGGTCAAGAAAAACTAGCATGAAAAAGAAGGACATTTCATAATAATGAAGGGGTCAATTCATCAAAAATTGAATAATTTTAAATGTGCATCAATAACAACACTTATTCAAAATACATAAAGAAAACGCCAAAATTTATAAAGGAAAAATATAAAAGTAGAAAATTACAGCTGAAGATTTTAATATTTTGCTTTCAGTACTTGATAAAACAATATGATTTAAAAATCAATACATATGTACAAAATTTTAAAAATGCTACAATGCAATTTGATTTAATTGATCATTCTAAGACATGACATTCAACCTTGTAGACTACACAATGCCAAAAATTTTAATAAAATTAAAAAGTGAAAAATCTTATAATGCATATTCTCTGAAAGCAAAATATACTGTAAACACAAAATATCAAAATTTGTAGAATACAACTAATGTAAGATTTAGGGGTAAATGTAAACATTTAAGTGATTACATGATAAAAGTTTAAAATCAATCAAGTTTCCAACTTAAGAAAGTAGAAAAAGAATATGAAAATTAAGCTAAAAGTAAGTAGAACAAAGGGATGCAGAAAGCATAGAAAATGAAATTAAAAGCTGGCAATAAAGGTAACAGACAACATTTCTTTTTAAAAAAAATAAAATTGATAAACCTCTGGCAAGACTAAGAAAAACAATATCAGGAATAAAATCAAATTCTACAAAGACATTCTGAACAAGTTTATACCAATAAATTTGATCTCTCAGATGTAAAGGACAAGTTACTTAAGCACAGTCTATCAAAATTGAACAAAAATAAATAGAAAACCTGAAATAGTACTGAGTCTGGTAAAGAAATTAAATTCATAATTACTAAACTTTTCCACAAGGAAAACTAAAGACATAGAAGTGTTCCACTAGTAAATTCTATAAAGCATTTAAAAAAGATATAATGCCAACCTTAAAGAAAATCTTTTAGAAAATAGAAAAGGAAGCTTATCTGTCAAACTCATTTATGAAGCCAGCTTAACCCTGATAGTGAAACTTGACATAAACATTATAAGAGAAGACAACTCTAGACTAATATCACACATGAATATAAATATAAAAAAATTCTTAACAAAATATTAACTAATTTAATAAAGTAATATACAAATAGAATAATACATAATGACGAGGTGAGTTTTATTCAAGAATGCTAGCTTCATTTATTTGAAAATCAATCATATAATTCCATAGTAACAGAATAGGGAAAAAATATGGTTATGTCAACAGATATTGCAAAATTACTCAACAAAATCCAAAACTAATTCATGATAAACACCACCAACAAAGAGAAAGGAACATCCTCAGTCTAAAAAGAAACATCTGTGATAAGCCAGTATCTTATATCAAAAATACAAAATATTTAGAAATATTTTGTGTTAAAAATATGTAAGAACTCTTATCCTGAAAAACACTAAAAATTTCTGAAAAGATT
>NW_007730998.1:150041-150557 GCF_000696425.1 Galeopterus variegatus | reverse complement strand
ATAGAATGTGCAGAAATAGATACACACAAATATGGTCAACTGAACTTCAACAAAGGTCATAATGAAATCCAATGGATAAAGGATTGCTTTCCTCATATTTTGCTGGAATAACTTCATATCCACACAGAAAAAGTAAACCTGAAACTTTCCCTCACAATATGAACAAAAATTAATTAGAAATATACCTAAGAATAAAAATTCATAAATTAATGCGCAAAATATTTTTAAAAATTCTTCACCAAAGAGGATATATGAATGGTAAATAAACTCATTGAAAGGTGCTTCAGGCCAAATATGTTCCCCGAAAGTCCATATGTTAGAAACTTGATCCCCATTGCAATAATGTTAAGAGGTAGGAAATCTGATTATGGTATTTGAAATGTGGGGCCTTTGAGAGGTGACTGGATTATAAAGACTGTGCTCTCATTAATGGATTAATCCATTCATGGAGCGATGGGTGGATGGTTTGACAGGTTGTCATGGGTGTGGACTGGTGGCTTTATAAGGAAAGCACAC
>NW_007730998.1:146749-149170 GCF_000696425.1 Galeopterus variegatus | reverse complement strand
TAAGTATTTTTAATAAGAATATAAAATGGGTCAACCACTTTATAAAATCCTTTGGCATTTTCTTTAAAATTAAACATATAACTGACATATGATATGGTCATCCTCCTTCTAAGTATTTATTCAAAAAAATAAAAACATATGTCCAAAAAAATTCTTATATACAATGATTATACTAACATATTAACAAATCGCCTAAAAATTAAAGACAACTGAAATGTCAAGCAACATATATTTATCTAGGAATAAAAAGAGAACAACCAACTACTAGCATACATGACAACCTGGATAAATGTCATAAACATTATGGTGAGTGAAAGGCAGACAGAATTCAGTAAATATTGTGTAATTTTCTTTTTTTGAATCTCAGTGAAAAAACCAAATTCAGTCTGCAATGACAAAAGCAGATCAGTTTTCTGGTGAGTGAAAGGCAGACAGAATTCAGTAAATATTGTGTAATTTTCTTTTTTTGAATCTCAATGAAAAAACCAAATTCAGTCTGCAATGACAAAAGCAGATCAGTTTTCGCTCTGGTGGTGTGGTGTGAGACACTGAGTGGGGAGAGGCAGGGACACCTTGTTGGGGTGATTTCAATGCTCTGTGTCTTGGTTGTGGCAGTTGTTGCAGTACACCTTTGACAAAACTCACCAAACTGTGCTTCAAAAATGGGTGTAATTTTTTTGGATGTAAATTATACCTCAATAAAGCTGACAAAAATAGCAAACATTAAAGCTTTAAATTAGAAAAGGAATTTAAATTGAAAAATGTGAAAATTGATGTTAAAGTAAGCAAACATTGTTTTGGTTAGAATAGAAAGACTAGTTGAAAATAAAGAGAGATGAGACTAGAAAATGGGCTGACTTATTGAAGGAAATTGTTATTAGATATTGGAATTTGGATTTCACAAGACTGATAATGAGATATTGTAGATTATTGCCACTCTAAAAGCATTGCTTTTAAATATTCTCATAGGTTATGTTCTTCCAATTAAAAATTTTGCAAACTCAGGTTTATGAAAACACATGAGGCAAAGCTTTTGCAAAGACAATCAGTTTAAGACTAGATTTTGTTGCCTTCCTCATTGGACTAACTTTATATGCTTTTAAATACAGAAAAATCAGGATTACTGGCCTATAGTTTTAGATGGTTGATATGTGTAGTTAAATTAGGATGATCCGTCTTCTAGTGCGTTTAGATTATCAGCCTATCAATATGTGATTAATTAAGAAAGTTTTACCCTCAGTTAGCTTTTGCATGCAACCTGACGTACAGGCAGAAACATTGCCTATGTAATTAGGAATCCAGTTGTACTTCTCGCCCCATATTACTCAATAAACTTCTAAAAAGAAATTTGAGCACATTAATAGTAACTACAGATATATTTATTCAAGATGATAAAATACAACAGTTTAAACTTTTAACAGGTCACTGATCTGCACATTTCAGTGTTTCTTTCATGTAAAAAAGCCTATTTAATTCTTCCTTTAAATTCTACATAGCGTTTTCCATAATAAATCTTAAAAGTTTAGATGAGGCAGATTAATAGCCAAATATAAGACCTGGTTTCTAATTTGCTTCAAAACATATGAAAATATATATGTATATAGCAAACTGTGATACTGCTGAAGAAACATTATATGTTACAGAATTGGACTATAGTGTTTTGCTCTGGTTTCCAAAATAATTATTCATGAGAAAGAAATATCTTTCCAATCTGTAATACACAAGACCCTTTAAGGAACCTGTGAAATCATGTGAACACCAAGCATTATCAATAAACTGATCCATTGCATCTTGCTCACCTTTATGTACTACTGTTATTCTTCCAGTCATCTATGATCATATAACATTAACAAGATAACTTTTATTTTAAAACATTGCTATATTACAGAGTAGGTTTTGATCAATCAATTATCCCAATAAACATATTCTAAAAGTGCCAATTACTATCAAGTGGAAAATGAATAGTGTATTTTATTTTATATTTTTAATATTTTATTTGGCAACTACTCTACAACATATCATCTCAGATAAGGTTTATCATAACAAGACTGAGCCTTGGCATTGTCTTGTCCCATAGGTGTGTGACCACATTAGTAAACTGTTTACCCTCTTCTGTGATCAAATGGGTATTAGCCCCAAATGTCTTTCAAATCCATGTGTCTCATTTCATTTGTACTGATTCTGCCCTGAAGATGACCTTCTGTATTTCTCATTTATGGATTCTACTTGCTTCATTTTCCTCTCATATAACACACTCATATAATAAGTTTGGCCTGACAATTCCATGCATTCCTAGATAAATCTAACACAGTGATTCTTTATAGTCAGTAAAAAATCAAATGCAGGGCCGGCCCGGTGGCACACTGCTACAGTGCACCGCTTGCGAGCGCGGCGGCGCTCCCGCCGAGGGTTCGGATCCCA
>NW_007730998.1:130414-145800 GCF_000696425.1 Galeopterus variegatus | reverse complement strand
GAAAAAAAAAAAAATCAAATGCAAAGGTATTTAGGATTTGGCATAATATTGTCTGTCTCATTAGTAGGGATCAATCACGTTTTATTCTGGGTACATAGGAGGTTTTTGCCTAAGCCTTATTTTATTTATGAGTATCTGATGGATTAACAAAATAGTATCTCTTATGGGTGAGTGGTGGGCTGTGTTAGTTACAGCCTATGTTGATTAATTCATTGAATACATATTTACTTTTTGAAGGGTTAATTGTCACTTCTTGCTGTGTGACAGAAACATAAAAATGGCTCAGGGCCCAAATATTAAGAGCAATGAGAAGCCCGAAGGGATTACACTGAAAAAACTCCCTCAAGAAGGGAGAAGCAAGGCACAGCCTAGAGTAGGTATTTGTTTCAGCTTTTATTGTAAAGACAAGGAAATACAAGAGGAAAAACAACTTAATCAATCATTTATCAAAGGAATGAAAAGAAACTGGCTATGGGGCATTCTCTGGAAAACATCTTGAGAAACAAAGGAAAGGGAGTGAAGCTGGACAAAAAATGACCTTAATGTTCTTATCTAATCCAGCAGAAACTATTTGCTATTTCCAGCATGTGCTGTTTTCAGTTCTGCATAAGTGCATTAGTGCATAAGTGCATAAGTTCTGCATAAGTGCATTAAGGACTTTTGCCCTTGGTGCACACCCTGTTCTTTGTCAAGCCTATGTGCTCCCACATATCCCCATAGCTACATTTAAACGTAGAGACAAGAGGCTCCTTATAAATCAAACAAAATTGGTCTGGACTAGGTTTTACATGTATTTGCCAATTTTTTGGTTCCTGAGGAATTCTAGGTTTTTGATTAAGGCTTTGGTTATGAATAATGGACTATTTTTTCTTCAAATTATGGCTCGATGAGATGAAAAAAATAATACTCATACCCCTTACAAATGAAAAAAAAAAAAGAAAAAGAAAGAAAGGACCAATTCTGTTTTCTAAGGAGGAAGGTGAGTGATATGCTTCCACATTAAAAAAATGTACATGTTCTCTATTTTAAAAAATGGTAAGCCAAATAACAAAGTCCTTCCTCTGCTAGACAGGTGCTTCTTCAATTAAGACTCCATTGTGCTGAGCAATAAATCAGTATTCATGGAGCCATGTTCACTTTGTGCAAGACATCCAACTCACACAGCAGGTTCTTCCTACATTTTTAAACAGAAATGATACAGCCACAGTTCAATAACTTCAAGAACTACTGAAAGCATCCAACTTTTTAGAAAAGAACACAAGAAATCCTTTTTTTTTGTTAGATATAATTCTATTTTTATTTTATTTTATTTTTATTGGTTATGAACATTCATGGGGTACAAAGCTGAATGTCACCACTTCTGCCCAAGATGTGATGGCCAGATCCATACTGGCAGCATGCCCATTACCACAAATTGTGATTATACCCCACGTGCCCCACCCAGTTATCCCCCCAATTATCCCCAACCTCCCTCCCCATCCCTCTTTCCCCACTCCACCTTGTACCCCTACATATGTTCTCTCCATCTGCAAGTCCACTGAACCATGATGGTCTTTCTTTCCTTCCTTATTTCTCTCTTAGCTCCCACTTACGAGTGAGCACATGTGGTATTTATCTGTCTGTGCTTTGCTTGTTTCACTCAACATAAGTTTCTCCAAGCTCATCCATGTTGTTGCGAATGGTAGAATTTAATTCTTTCTTATGGTAAAGTAGTATTCCATGGTGTGTATATACCACATTTTCCTTATCCAATTATGTATCGATGGACATTTAGGTTGGTTCCATATCTTGGCTCTTGTGAACAGAGCTATGATGAACATGGGAGTGCAGGTATCCATTTGACATAATGATTTCCATTCCTTGGGTATATACACGGAAGTGGGATTGCTAGATCATGTGGAAGGTCTATCTGCAGTTGTCTGAGAAAACTCCATACTGTTTTCCATAGGGATTGTACTCATTTACAGTCTTACAAACAGTGGAGGAGTGTTCCCTTCTCTCCACATTTTCTCCGGCTTTTGCTATTCTCCATCTTTTTGATTATAGCCAGTCTAACTGGGGCGAGGTGATATCTCAATGTGGTTTTACTTTGCATTTCCCTGATACTAGTGATGTTGAGCATTTTTTCATGTACTTGTTGGCCATTTTCAGGTCTTCATCTGAAAAATATCTATTCACTTCCTTTGCCCATTTTTTAATTTTTTTTTTATTGTGTAATTGCTTGAGTTCCTTGTACATTATGGATATTAATCCCTTGTTGGATGCATAGTTAGCAAACATTTTCTCCCCCTCTGTAGGTTGTTGTTTCATTCTCTTGATTGTTTCCTTTGCTCTGCAAAAGCTTTTTAGTTTGATATAGTCCCATTTGTTTATTTTTTCTTTTGTTGATTGTGCTTTTTGGCTCATGTTCATAAAGTCTGTGCCTAGACCTAGTTCCTGAAGTGTTTCACCTATACTTTCCCTGAGTAATTTTACAGTTTTAGGTCTTTAAGCCTTTAATCCATTTTGAGTTGATTTTAGTGTATGGTGAGAGGTGCATGTCCAGTTTCATTCTTCTACATACGGATATCCAATTTTCCCAGCACCACTTGTTGAAGAGGCAGTCTTTTCCCCAATGTATGTTTTTGTTGCCTTTGTCACATATCAGATGGCTGTAAGCCTGAGGGGTGATTTCTTGGTGCTCTATTCTGCTCTACTTGTCTGAATGTCTATTTTTATGCCAGTGCCATATTCTTTTGGTTACTATAGCTTTGTAGTATAATTTGATGTCAGGTGGTATTATGCCTCCAGCTTTATTATTATTTTTTTTTTTTTGCTCAGGATGGCTTTGGCTATTTGGAGACTTTTGTTGTTCCATATGAATGTTGAGATTTTTTTTTTTTTTTTCCATTTTTGTGAAGGATGTCCTTGGCATTTTGATGAGGATTGCATTGAATCTATAGATCACTTTGGGTAGTATAGACATTTTCACAATGTTAATTCTTCAGATCCAAGAGCATGGAATGTCTTTCCATCTTTTTGTGTCATCTTTCATTTCTTTCAGTAGTGGTTTGTAGTTCTCATTGTAGAGATCTTTCACCTCTTTAGCTAAATTAACTCCTAGGTTTTTTTGTTTTTTCTTTTTTGTGACTGTTGTAAATGGGCTTGCTGTCATAATTTCTTTTCTGTTAGCTCATTATTGGAAAATATAAATGCAACTGATATTGGGGCATTTATTTTGTATCTTGCAATGTTACTGAAATTAACCAGCTTTAGGAGTTTTTGATAGAGTCTTTAGGTTTTTTTATATATAGTATCATGTCAACTGCAAATAGGGACAGTTTGACTTCATCTTTTCTAATCTGGATGCCCTTTATTTCTTTCTCTTGCCTGATTGCTCTGCCTACTACCTCAAGTACTGTGTTAAATAGATGTGGTGAGAGTGGGCATCCTTGTCTTATTCCTGTTCTTAAGGGAAAAGCCTTCCATTTTTCCCTATTCAGAATGATACTGGCAGTAGGCTTGTCATAGATGGCTTTTATTGCATTGAGATACTTTCCTTCTATACCTAGTTTGTTCAGTCTTTATCATGAAGGGATGTAGAATTTTGTCAGATGCGTTTTCAGCATCTATTGAGATAATCACTTGGTTGTCCTTGGTTTTGATGATGTGATATATCACATTTATTGTGTTTTGTAGGTTGAACCATCCTTTCAGCCATGGGATGAATTCCATTTGATCATGGTGTACAATTTTATTGATGTCTTGCTGTATTCTGATTGCTAATATTTTGTTGAGGATTTTTGCATTTATGTTCATCAAGGATATTGGCCTGCAACTTTCTTTTTTTGTTGTGTCTTTATCTGGTATTGGTATCAGAGTTATGTTGGCCTCACAGAATGAGTTTGGGAGAATGGCTTCTGTTTCAATTTTTTGGAATATTTTGAAGAGAATTAGAATTAATTTTTCTTTAAAAGTTTGATAGAATTCAGCTGTAAAACCATCCACACCTGGGCTTTTTTTTAGTTGGAGGACTGTTGATTACCACTTCCATCTCATTGCTTATTATTGGTCTGTTCAGGTTTTCTGTCTCTTCTTGGTTCAGTCTTGGTAGTTTGTATGTGTCCAGAAACTTATCCATACCTTCCAGGTTCTCATATTTGTTGTCATATAGTTCTTTTTTATAATCTCTAATGATTCCTCATATTTCTGTGGTATAAGATGTAATGTCTCCCTTTTCATTTCTGATCTTTGTTATTTGGGTCTTCTCTCTTCTTTTCTTTGTTAACCTAGCTAATGGTTCATCTATATATCTATCTTCTTGAAAAACCAACTTTGTTTCATTGATCTTTCCTATCATTTTGGGGGTCTTTATTTCATTTAGTTCTGCTCTGATCTTAATTATTTCTTTCTGTCTACTACCTTTGGGATTGGATTGTTGTTGTTTTTCAAGTTCTTTGAGGTGCAGTGTTAGGTTATTTATTTGAAGTCTTTACATTCTTTTGATGTAAGTGTTTATTGCAATTTTGCTTCTTGGTACTGCTTTTACAGTATCCCACAGGTTTGGGTATGATGTATCTTTATTTTCATTCGTTTCAAGAATTTTTTTGATTTTCTGTTTAATATCTTCTTGAATCCATAGGTCGTTCAAGAGCCTATTGTTTAGTTTCCATGTATTTGTATAGTTTGCAGGGTTTTTCTTGTTCTTAATTTCCATTTGAGTCCATTGTGGTCTGAAAAGATGCTTGTAATGATTTCAGTTTTTTAAAATTTGCCGAGACTAGATTTGTGACCTAATATATGGTCTATCCTGGAGAATGTTCTATGTGCTGTTGAAAGAAAGTATATTCTTTAGTTGTTAGGTGAAATATTTTGTATATATGTTCCAGGTCCAGTTGGTCTAAGGTGTAGTTAAATCCTTTGTCTTTTTCTTGATTTGTTGCATGAAGGATCTGTACCATACTGAGAGTGGGGTGTTCAGGTAACCCACTATTAATGTATTAGGGCCTATTTCTTTCTTTAGGTCTAAAAGTATTTGCTTTGCATTTCTGGGTGCTCCAGTATTGGGTGTATACATATTTATGATTGTTATGTCTTCTAGCTGGATAGATCCTTTTATCATTATATAGTGCCCTTCTTTGTCTCTTTTTATGTTTTTTGGTTTAAAGTCTATTTTATCCGATATAAGAATAGCTGCTGCTCATTTTTCTTTTCCGTTTGCATGGTATATCTTTTTGCATCCCTTCACTTTTAGTCTATGTGTTTTTCTACAGGTGAGATGGGTCTATTGAAGACAGCATATACTTGGGTCTAGCTTTTGAATCCCATCAGTTAGTCTGTGTCTTTTGAATGGAGAGTTGAATCCATTCTCATTTAGGGTAGTTATTGACAGGTATTGTTTAATTACTGTCATTTAACTGCTTTTTGTTTAGATGTTTTAAATATCTTTTGGTCATTACTTCCCCTTTTATTTCTCTTCTTCAGCATTAGTTGGAAATTTGATGTGACATGATTTAGCTTCTTTCTCTTTCTCACTGACTTTTTTTTTCAACAGTGGGTATTCCTGATAGTGATCATCATTATTCAGATTCCAGATGAAGGACTCTCTTGAGTATTTCTTGCAGGGCTGGTAGTGTGGCATTGAACTCCCACAATTTTTGTTTGTCTGGGAAATATATACTATTTCTCCCTCATTTCTGAAGGAGAGCCATGCTAGGTAAAGAATTCTTGGCTGGCAATTTTTTTTTCTTTTAGTATTTTGGATATATCATTCCACTTTCTTGTGGTGTAGGGTTTCAGTTGAGAAGTCTGCTGTTAGTTTGGTGGGGATACGCTTGTAGGTGACTTGGTGCTTTTCTCTTGCTGCTTTTAGAATTCTATCTTTGCCTTTAAGCTTTACAAATTTGACTACAATGTGTCTTGGGGAGGATCTTTTTGGATTGAATATGTTTGCGGAACTTGGAGCTTCCTAGATCTGAAGGTATGCATCTCTCCCTACACTTGGCAAGTTTTACATTATTATTTCCTTGAATATGTTTTCAATACCTTTTCTTTTCTCCTCTCCTTCTGGAGTGCCCACAATTTGGATGTTAGAGTACTTGAGGTAGTCTGTCATCTTTCTTAGATTGTCTTCATTATTTTTAATTCATTTTTCCTTTTTTTTTTTTGTCTGCCTGGATTACTTCAAAAAGACCATCTTTGAGATCTGAAATTCTTTCTTCTGCTTGCTCTTATTTGCTAGTTAAGCTCTTGATTGTGTTTTGTTGTTATTGTTGTTGATCTTCTGCTTGCTCTAGCCTGTTGCTCAAGCTCTCTATTGTGTTTTTTATTTCATTGAGTGAATCTTTCATTTCTAGGAGTTTTGTTACATTCTTTTTTAAGGTATTAATCTCTTTGTAAATTTCCTTCTTTATATTCTGGATATTTTTTCTTGTTTCCTTGTGTTCTCTAATTAAGCCTTCTTTTATCTCATGAAGTTTTCTTAAGATCATTGCTCAGAATTCCTTTTCAGACATTTCAAGGATTCCCTGTTTTATGGGGTCTGAAATTTGAGCAGTACTGTATTCCTTCGTTGGTGTCATATCTTCTTGTTTGTAGTTCTAGTATTTTTTCTTTGAAGTTTGGTCATCTGGTAGAGGCCTTGCTTCTTCTGTTACTCTGGGGTTGGCTATGAGGATAAAGACTTCCTCCTCTATTTGCAGGCTCTACTGGTGACTCCTCTCATATCAGTGTAGTTAAGTGAGTGGCAGGTTGCCTGCAGAGTGGCCCTGGCTGCTACTGTGGTGGTAAACTGTCCTTGTGGTGATGGAAAGGGTGGCGGTGTCTATATTACACCACCTTGGCTCCTGTTCCAGCTTTCCATGGCCGTAGACTGAGCCCTTGGTGCTGAGTTGGTCTCAGGCTCACCTCTGCGGTTTCTGTGCTGTGTGTGCCTCCCTTCCCCCTGGGGCCGTAGATTGAGCCTCAGTGCTGCAAGGGTCTCGGCTCACCTTGGCAGCTGCTGGGCTGTGTGCATTTCCTCTCCCCCCAGGGCCTTAGACTGGGCCTTCAGTACCACACGGGTCTCAGCTCACCTTGGTGGCTCCAGGCTGTGGGCACTTCCTTTCCCTCTGGGCAACAGAAGAAATTCTAGTGCAATTTGTCTTCCCAGGCTTCTCTTCCTCAACTCAGCTTTCTGAGTGAGTGATAACATGGCTTTGGGGAGAAAGGGCCAGGAACTCTAAAAGCTTCTCCCACTCTTGGCTGCTCTGTAAGAGAATGGGACAGTTGTTCTAAGCCCCATTAGTTCAGTGTCTTCCTTCCTAAAATGGTGACTTGTTTTCTGCTTAGTGATGGAGGAGAATAATAAATGATAATTTGGAAGTCAAATTTAAAATGCTAACTGTATTATATGATACAACTATAAAGTGGAAGCATACATTTTTAGTCAATACCAGTTCTATCTGAGTCTTCTTTAAGGATTTTTGCAAAATTTCTGTTGTTTAATAAATAAAACCATAGTCATGCTTTTCTACTGAACTCATAAAATAAAATAACATTTACAAAAGGATATACAAATGTTTGTTTATTTTATTCTTTCTTCTTTAAATGACATGTCTTTACAATGAGTGTGTTGAGAAATCAGATTTCAGTTTCAATTCTGTCATTTTTTATTTGGACACCTGGGGCAAAAACCTAATCTTCCATGGCCTCATTTTCCTCATCTTTAAAATGGGGGAAATATTATATGCTACACAAACTCCATAAGGGGTTCATGTAGAGAAAACAAAATCTGTGACAGAACTTAGTTTAAAACAAAACAAAACAAAAAAAGGTGTATTGTAATTATCTGTAGAGAAATGCAATAGCTCAGGCAAAAGTATGATTTTGAACAACCTAAGAGCCAAAAATGCATCAATAAACAATAACAATAGGTATCATTCGTTACCATGCTTACCCCATTCTGGACTCTGCTAAGTGCCTTATGTACCTGTCTCACGATTACTCGGTGAGAGAGATACAAAGGCCAAGAGAGTTTGAATAACTTAGTGAATGTTAATAAGTCTTAAAACCAAGTTCCTGTCCCCTCAGAATCCTTTAAATCACCACCATGAACCTCCTTAATATGTTTGCCTTCTCTGTTCTTTTAACCCTTTAGGGTGATAATGTTTCACAAAAGTTGCCTGTAAGTAACTGGGATGGGATTCTCATTTATCTCTGTAAATCACCTAACAGAAAATGAAAATAACTGAACATTTGTATATGTCTGAAAAGATAAACTGAAAATAAGATGACTAAAATTAAGAAGAGTATGGATTTAAGTCAAATCAAATTATATCCCATCTTTAAAATGAGCAAGATTGGCAGGGAGATAGATTTTGGAAGTATTTAATAAAAGCCATTGTCACTTGTAACACTTGTGGAAATGGTTACAGAAGAAAATTTAAATAAGGGAAGCAAAAATAAGTAGTATCTCATCCCAAGAACAGAATACTTCTCTCTTTGCTGTTATACACAGTTATCTAAGTTAATTATTTTTTACTCATTGATCTTTAAAAAAAATCATTTATTGGAAGTCATTTCAAAACCTTGCAGATTTGTTTTTCATGTAGAGAAGTCAATGCCCTATGTTGGATTTAAGGTCTGGGCAACTTTTTTCTTTTTAAACCAAATTCACGACTGAGGAATTTGTCTTCTCTTTTTTTTTCATTAAGGAAAACAAAGGCCTTGAGAGTTGTAATGTTTCAGAGTTTCTTAATTGACTTGATGGATTGCTCTTAATTGATTTAACATCTACAACTCATAGTTGGCCCACAGAGGTTGCAGCAGACAATGTGTTGGGAACTAAGTGAATAGCAAAAAAGCTTTGTCTGCAGAGACAAGTATTTAAATGCAAAACTGGAGTTACTTTTATCAGCACCGCACTCTACTGAGTAAGCCACGGGCCGGCCTGGAGTTACTTTTATCAGCACCGCACTCTACTGAGTAAGCCACGGGCCGGCCTGGAGTTACTTTTAAAGAAAAGATTGCAGATAACTTTTCTAGGAATGTCTTCTATAACTTAATTGCTATTATTGGAAGTGCTTTGTTTTATAGTTAAACAACTGCTGAGAGAATTTTACAACTTAACTCAGATCCAGAAAATAAATTAACTCCATTGGATTTCAAGTTAATTTTTCACTATGAAGATTTTTGTTCTTGGCCTTTTTTTCCCTATTACTTTTTATACACCCTTTTAACGAAGTCTTCCACTACATAATTACCGACTCTTCCCTTTATGACAGCAAGTTCAGACATTCACAGCTTTCTAGCACACTCACTTCCTCTGTGTATTCACTTAGTACCAGAAACAAAACACAGAAAACACTGAACTCATTCGGCCTTTGAAAATGCACTTACTTTTTCTCCTATCTGTTAATAGCAACACTGTTCTTTTGTGTGGTGGGAACTGTCTAAATAGTAGTCCAACCAAATCCCCTCATCCTAGCATAGTTTTCTTCATTTCTTCATCTCCAAACCAAATGGAGGATATTATGACCTTTCATTATGGACTCTTTTGAGATTAATCCCCTTAAAAGAGCAACTGACTATCTTCCCAAGGTAGAGCTCTGCTCAGGTCATCATTATGCTAACATGAAACAAAAAATTACTCTTAGTAGCCTCATTTCTTTTTGCTGAATAATGTTCAAAAGTATTGATATTCAGTGCAATCTACAATCCACTATGATCTCATGCTTTTCTTGTCCAGACTTTTTTCTCATTCTCGTTACTCACCACAGACTCATCAAGTACTAGAAGATACGCTAGGGCGTTCCTCAGCAGCCACAGGGGTGGTGGTGAGAGCGGTGGTTGGACTTGGCAGAGCAGTCAACAGAGTTCTGGGGCCCCATCCTGTCTTCCACCAGAACAGCTTCCTGTTTATCTGACTGATAAATAGAGCTACCATTGAAGGTTTCATTTAGAGAATTGAAGTTTTAAAGATTGCTGCCTCTGGCAAACACTCATACTAAGCATTTCCAAACTTTATGCCTGTTGCTTTCCTGCCCCCAAATGTTGGTGTGGGCTCTTTCCTCTTCCATGAAGTCCTTTCACTCCAATGGTTGTCCATAAAAAAGTCAGTATCTTTCCAGTCCAAACTCAGGTGACTTTTTTTCCAAGAAGCTTCCTTGTATTCTTCCTAGTGAACAAGGTATTCTCCCTACTCTGAACTTTCAAAGCACTTTGGATATGTTTCATTCTCCTTTGTATTGTAAATTCATGTGTGTGTTTTATTTCTTTTGTGTGGTGGGAGCTAGGAGCAATTTGATAGTAAAGATAGTGTCTTCATTTGTTTTCAGTGTCCCTGTAAGTTTACCATAGAGCCTTGAACCTAGTAAGTACTCAAATGTATTGACTGAATATATAACAGAAAAGATGTTTAGACACCAGCACATCTTTTTCAGGAAACTCACAGAAATTCATTCCCTAGGAGTATCTCAGCATGTGATATCACACCTTAAGTAATTTATAAGTAATTATGCTTGAAGAATCAAGAGAGTTTCTGTAAGGTGGTTATGTTTTAAAATATCCTGTTTTAGTTATATATTTTTATTAAAATATATTGCTTTTATATTTTATTTATATATAAAATTAGATGTATACACTAATATCTTAATATTTTATAATCTTCTCCAAATAAAGACAATAAAAACAACATTAGAGTGAATAGAAACTAAATAAGGTGTTTTATTTTCTAAGTAATTTATTCCATATAAAACAGAAACTTGGAATATATTTGTTATGGAGCTCAACATTTTCTTTTAATAATCTGCTTCATTTCTTAAAGTAACATGCTTGTCTTCTGTCTATTCTGCTGGTTCAAGCAGCATATGTCCTTTACCTTGAATGGATTATCCTCCAAGTGTTCTATGGAACTGTTCCTTCCTTTTGACATTGTTGTACGATTCTTGTTACTTTATGTTCTAATCAATCCACACTGGCCAAAACTGCAATTACAATTAATCAATGTTCCTATCGACAGAGACAGAGCAATAATAAGAAACTGCTGATCAGTAATAAACATGTTTGGGCCACATTTTATAAATAGCTTGCAATAAGGGAGGGCTGGTCTTATTGACTCACTCATAAATGACTTGCAATCTATTTTCAAGCCTTAACCAGGCAAGGGTATCTCAAAACAAACAGTAGAGAGGCTGTATTTCTAGCATGAAAAGCAAAGATCTGAAATTATTATTGACGGTGTGAGTTAAGTAGGGGTGCAGGTCGGATGTAGGGAATGGACATAGAATAAGTCAGGTTTATCCAATAATAAAATAATAGTAGTTTGTATTTTAAAACTGTTCTCTAAATCTGATCTCACTTTAGTTTTCTATCCAGTGATTAGGCTTCTTACATTCCCAAGATACATGGTCTTTTTAAAAATTTTTAACACATTACCTCTTACTTATTCCTCCAACTTATTTATTCTTAGAATGATAGTACTTTTAAATCTGAAGATTTTTCTTGAGTTTTTCTTCTTTTTTTTCCACATATTAAATCCAATCAAAGTGTTAAGTTCTACCTATATGTGGTTTCTGTTTGTCCAATGCATTTACTATCTACACTGTGTAATTAGTATATAATAATATACTTGCCTATTTTCTAAATCCTTCATGGGTATTTCATTATCCTCAGTAAGACAGAAAGCTACTAAAAGACAGGAACTAGGTCTTAAACTTCATTCATATCCACACACTTCTCAGAGAATACTAAGCACAAAGTAGCTATTCAAAATGACTTATTGAATGGTAGACTTTATAGCTGGGATTGTAAACTCAGGCTTACAAGGGCCAAGTAGGTAACATGAACAAGTAAAACTGACAAATCTTTGATGTTAAAGGGCAACACAACTTCAAAATTGGAAAGACTTTGTAAATGAATGGGGACTGTGGTTACATGGAGAATATAGCCCCTGCCCCAAACAGTAGCTACTACTTAGTTCTAATTTTCTTTTGCCGGAGGAAACATGATCTCAGTAGTATCAGATATTGTAGTTGTTCCAGAGAAGGTACTGTAAAAGTGCTGTTAGAATTTCTTAATTTTAAATTTGGGCAATTATTTTAATTTCAACCTACTATAAAAGCAAATAATTCGATAATCTGAGGATTGCCTCTGTCCACATCCCACCAGTTATGAATCACAGCTTTATAGGGAATTAATCCTAGTACATTGGTAATATTAGTGAATTTAACTTCTACAAGTTTTTATGTCTATATAGTTGATAATTCAATGGTGTAGAGCTAAGGTTAGGGTCTGGAGCTTACGGACCCCTCGAGCCTGTTCACAAACCCTTCACATGCAGGTCTATGAACTAGGTAACCAGCAAAAAGGTCCTTGGAGCCTTGGCTGAAGTAGGAATAATCTTTATTCAGCACGCACAACCCTAAGAGCTAGGCAGTCCACAGAGAAACTAAAAACTCAACTGCTACCTGCAAAGTCCAAAAAGAAACTGAACAGCTGCCAGCAGAATAAACATGCTCTATTTTTAGACTTGAGTTCTGCCAGTGAGGTCTGCTAACTAACTGAAGAACACGCACTAGCAATTAACTAAAAAGATACATGGGTGCACATGCACACTAACTCCACCCACACACAACTCGTAAACAAGAAATGTGCTGCTCCACCCCCAACTGGACCTAAGCCAAGGGAGCCTGACTAAATTATCCTATTTTCCCTACAAATGGAAATGTGCCAATTCTTAGGTGAAACTACATCAATCTAGTACTTCTGATTTTCATATTGACAGGTAAAAATTTTTTGAGTTAAAAGTGATGATTTCAATGGGAATTTTTCATGGTGTTTATTATGGAGAATCTCTTCAACTGAGGACAAGATCATTCTGAATTGTTATACGTATTTATACTGCTTTTGAGGACAAAATACAGAACTAAACAAAAAATAATTATTTCTTAATGTAAAATTAGAGAAAACATTTTCCATTAAATTCTTCAGGAAATCTTGGAATTGCAAATATATTCTTGCTATGTTCCTCAACTATCCAATTTTTAGACTTTGACTCTTCTGTCCTAGCAACAGGTGGATGAAGGGAATGACATAGAATTTAAAAAAAGGCTTAAACTCTCTGTGCTTGTAGAAATGGGGAAAAGATAAGGAGAGAAAGAGGACTCTGACTCCCGCTTCTCAGTGTTTTTCCACCAACTGATTAAACAAACAAAGAAAAACCAAATAAAACAACAACATAAAAAGCTATCACATTTAATGGAACAGAAAAAAAAAGTGAAATTAACTCACTGTTAGCATGCTGGAACTATGTAAGAGTACAAACTTATTTCAAAAACATCCTCCAACACTTCCTTCTTGTTTGTGTTATCTGCTATTTGTTTTTTAAAGTGATGGTAAAAGGAGCCTATATAAATAAGTTTTTGCCTTATCAAAAGGAACACATTTGAAAGAATTAGGAGGCAAAAGGCATATCCTTTTTCTTAATAAATGATACCTTTACTATGATATATGCTGTCTGGTGATGCACTATATTTACTTTAAATGAAATTCTTTGATGCAATATTGCTTTGATATATTGGGTGGTTTTTTGATTTAGTAAGAGACAGTTTTGAATCAGATGGTGGGGCTGATTTACTAGAGTAGGTATTTGATTTGATAGATGATGTATCTTCTTCAGTATTCAATAAGTAATGATTCAATAGTGTATGTCTGATTTGGTAAGTGAACTATTAGATTTGATTTTGATCTATTTTCTCAGTAAGAGATACATTTATTTTAATAGTTGATGTATCTATTTTGATACAAAATATGTCAAATTCATGACTCCAAGTTCTTTTTTTCTGCACTTGTGATTTATGAGTTTTACTACTAATATATATGTTACAATTAAAGGTAGTATGGAACATTCATTACAGTCTACCAAGGAATTAAATTACTATGAAATCTATCTGAAAGTTTTTTTTTTCTCCTGATAAAATGTTTGCAGTTAGGTGGTAAAATAAGTCTCAGCTTTAGGAAAAGCAAACATGTCTTTGGCAGAAACATATTATGTGTGTGCCTATATGTGTCTTTGAAATCAAAGTTAAATTATATCACACATTTAGGTTAATAAATTATTCCTTTCCCGTTCTTTCCCTCAAAGTGGCTACTCAGGTTTGCGTTCTGTTTTCATCTTCTCTAGGAGCTTGCTGGTGATTTTTTATACTGATAAACCTACCTATTACCTTTGTTTGGATTTACTTTTAGCTTTCCTTATCTGACTTACTTGTATAAACTTTATAGATTAATAAGTGAATATCTGTAAACTTCAGATGATAATTCTACTTGACATGTTTTGAACCATCATTCATAGTATTTGCTTAAGATGTATCTCACTGGATCTGATTAGAAAAGCAACACATATTTATCACATAATGATAATTCTACTTGACATGTTTTGAGCCATCATTCATAATATTTGCTTAAGATGTATCTCACTGGATCTGATTAGAAAAGCAACACATATTTATCACATAAATTGAAATATAAAATGTGACTAAGATTCAAAAGAAGTAAAATGCCTGATGTATGTCATCCTAGAGAACTTCACAGAATCTAAGAAACCATAGTGAAAAAGAGAATGAAACACAAATTAGGTTGTATGCTTGAATAATGATGTGGTCTGTTCCTTGGGTAGCTATGCTGGATTTTTGTTTCTTTTGTAATAAAGGCAAGTATAAATAGATGTACAGCAGTAAAACAAGAAACTCTGTGGTATATGGGTTACAGGACAGACTCTGGGGTCACCAGCCTGGTTAACAATCCTGGCTCTGCCCTGACTAATTCTGTGCTCTTGAGGAGACATTTAACCTATCATAGTGTCTCACTTTCTTCATTTTTAAAATATAAAATCTAGGATAGCTATTATGATTAATATTTGTAAAGGACCCAGAAGAATGCCTGGTGCAAGATAAGTACAATATGCATTTGTTAAATGAAAATTAAACAAACATAAATAGGGTTTTCAGGAAACTGGAATGAAAGCTAATCATCATAGGAATTGAAAACTGCATAGTTATATTACAAAGGGAATTTGTATGATCTTGTTCTTTTACTAAAAAGCTGAAATTATCCTGATATATGTATCAATGAATTACTGGACTAGGCATTGAGATTCTGCTAGACTATTTGACTGATAAACTCGAAGATCTTAAACTGAATGTCCAAGAGTAAGAGAAAGGACTAAATCAAAGTTTGGTAATTTCTACCCTAGATTAAAAAACAGCAGTTAAGGGCCGGCCCCATGGCGCACTCGGAGAGTGCAGCGCTTGGGAGCGCAGTGGCACTCCCGCTGCAGGTTCCGATCCTATATAAGGATGACCAGTGTGCTCACTGGCTGAGTGCGGTGCGGTCGACACCAAGCCAAGGGTTGCGATCCCCTTACCGGT
>NW_007730998.1:128345-129744 GCF_000696425.1 Galeopterus variegatus | reverse complement strand
TAAATCAAAGTTTGGTAATTTCTACCCTAGATTAAAAAACAGCAGTTAAGGGCCGGCCCCACGGCGCACTCGGGAGAGTGCAGCGCTTGGGAGCGCAGTGGCACTCCCGCTGCAGGTTCTGATCCTATATAAGGATGACCAGTGTGCTCACTGGCTGAGTGCGGTGCGGTTGACACCAAGCCAAGGGTTGCGATCCCCTTACCGGTCACAAAAAAAAAAAAAAAAAAAGCAGTTAAAAAGAATAAAGAATAAATGAGCTCTACATGTATGGACATGGATATATGTGTGTGTATTAATTTAAAGTGATAAAATAAAAAGGTATGGTAATATATTCACTAATAACGGCACTTTTTCTTGAAAGGTTTAAGGGAATCAAAATAGTAATAGTCAAAGAAAAATTTAGCTTTATTCATAATGTTCTAATTGGCTAAAAAAAAGTATTTCTGTATTACATTAACGTTTAACATTAATTTTAAAATTGAATATCTCATAAAAATGATCTAGCTTCTGAAAAAATATTTATTTACTTACTTTTAGTTGACATGTATTAATTATACTTATTTATGGAATACAGAGTTATATTTCAATACACGTATGCAAATGTATGAAGAACAAATCAGGGTAATTAGCATATCCATCATTGCAAAAATTTATCTTTTCTTTGTGATGAAATCATTTGAGCTCCTCTCTTCAAGCCATTTGAAAACATACAATAATTTATGGTTAAATATAAATGCCTGTAGACCACTAGAACTTATTTTTCCTACCTAGCTGTAATTTCATAACTGTTAACCAACATCTCCCTATCCCTTTCTTCTCCCTCCCCTTTCCAGTCTCTAGTAACCACAATTCTACTGCCTACCTCTATAAGCTCAACTTAAAAAAAAAAAAAACTAAATCAGTTTTGATCAGTCATTATTTTTGCTACCATGCTGTTCAGTTAGCCTAAACTAAGAAAAATATCTTTATATGACTATTCACATTGTAATTTTAAAAATACCTTAGTGCAGAATTTCTTTAAAGTTTACCCTTGTAAATTTGCCACCTACATGGAAGTCTACCTGAAGTTGACATCATCGATGGAATCAGTCTTCTGCTTTTTTTTTTTAAAGGATAACCAACTATATTATTCTAGGAAATCTCTAGGAATGTATTCACAGCCTGTCACCCCTAAGGGGTCAAAAATTGGTTCTTGGTAGTGGTGGTGGTAGAAGTCTTATTCTTGCTCTTTTTATGTATGTACAAAGCACAGGTATATACATGGCACATAAATAGATATATAGTATATCTGTAATGTTACTATTTCATGGGGGGAAGTGGTAACTAGGAAATATGTGTACAAAAGCTCTTTAGCTGAGAGAGGAGGATTGCAGAAGACACACCCCAGCCCTGTACTGAG
>NW_007730998.1:120250-126625 GCF_000696425.1 Galeopterus variegatus | reverse complement strand
ATAACAACTATAGTTTTTTGAAGTTGTTACAACAAGCAAACGGAAAGGACATTCTTGGGGGCGAGGGGAGACAGGGAGGAGGGCGGGAGGTGTCGGTGATGGGCCATAATAATCATATACATTGTATAGTGACAAAATAAAAATTTAATAAAAAAAAAAGCTCTTTAGATCTTTAGAGGAGCAACTATGAAGACAAGGTTGAGAAGTGCTGCTCTAGGGGGTTGAAAATACACTTCCTTTTAAATATTCCATGATTCATTATATGCTGTAATACTGCATTATGGCATATAATCTGGGCAAGACATGAGACTATAAAGAACATTGTTGATGGTAATGACAAAAAAAGCTCTTGTAAATTCCACATTTGTTTACAGCATTCAAGTGCCATTGGAGAGAGAGCTAAAATCTAGTGGGAATTCTATAGGGAAGTCACATGCTTCTTTCCAGTCACTCAGACAACCCAAGCCTAGGGCAATGGGGATGAACTATAGAAGACTCATTAGACCTGCTCTGTTTCTGACCTGGGCTGCTTCACCCCTCCTTAGGCAGCCCGGTGGTCCCCCACTTCCAGGAGGTCACCATATTGATACCAAACTTAGTGTGGATATAGAAGACTCATTAGGAATAGCAAAGGGAACATCGTCCACATCTTAGTATGTGTTTAATAGTATCAGTGATGCACTCCCATGAGACCTAATTGACTCAGTGCTTAGAAAAACTACCTTCATGTCCACTGTGGATTGATTGTGTCCCCCAAAGTTTACAGATTAGAAGCTTAATTCCCACTGTAACTGTTGAGGGTGGGAAATCCTATTATGGTAATTGAAGTGTGGAGCATTGAAGCAGTGATTAGATTGTAGGACCCTGCCGTAGTGAATGGATTAATAATGGTGGTCGGCAGAGTGGTTCTGACAGCTTTACAAGGAGAGCACATGAGAGTCTCTCTCTTTCTGCCCCTCCACTTCTTTCACATGAGACCCCTGCACTGTTGTAAAGCCACTACCAAAGAAGACCCTTCCCCGATGTATTCCTTGGGCTTTGGATTTCCCAGCCTCTGACACTGTAAGCAATAAATTTTGTTTTCTTAAAAACCACCCAGTTCAAGGTATTAGGTTATAAGCAAGAGAAACAGACTAATACAATGTCTTAAAAATGATCTATATTTTCTTTTCAGAAATAAGAATCTTACTAAAAAAATTAATGTAATGTATTTTATTCCCAGGAGAAACATGTTATCATTTTAGAAGGAAAATAAATAAATAAATACAAACTTGGTGTTTAGTAAGCAGAGCAGAAGGAACTGCACATCAAGGGCTGACCTGATGCCAGCCGTCATGCTGAGCACTTACAAGCAAACTCTGCCTGACAAGGTAGCAGTTCCTACTTGACAGAGGAGGACACAGAAGTTTGGAGGGTTCAAGAAAAGGTTACATGACTATTTCTCAGGGCTAACATTAAAAATATGACTATAACAGAAGGAAGATTGTGATAGATGATCTCAAAGATCCCATTTAACTCCAACTTTCTAAAATTTGCATTATCTTATGCATTTTTATTGCAAATGCAATCCTTGGTTATGCGCATATCCAGACAGATACTCTTGCTCACAATTGTACAGTTAGGGAGCAGAAGTGTCATTTACCTTCCTGCTCTTCAGTCCCTGCTCGTGACCTTAGTGCAGAATTTCCTTTCAACACTATGCCACTCTCTCCCTCCCCGTTCCCTGTGGTGCTGTCCTTCCGGAAACAGTACTACTAGGAATAGAGGAATAACAATGGTGATAAACACTAGCATTATCTTACACTTACTGTGCCACATGTTATCTCATTTAATTCCTGAACAACACCTCATAATACCTTGTGAGGATGTACTATCATCATCTCCATCTTATGGATGAGGACACTGAAGCACAGAGCAGTTGAGTCACTTGTTAAGTAGTAGTTAAAATTTCACAGCTAGTAAGTGATGAAAATGGAATTCTAAGAACCCAAGCAGTCTGACTACAGAATATCATTGAAGAGTTAGATGGAGCTGCTGTGAAGGAGGTTAGAAGCAGATGAGAGGTATTTCTTCAAAAAGCAGTTCATCTACTTCTTTCCCCTCAAATTCATCCCCTAAATGACTCCTAACAAGCATCCAGCCCACATCTCTTCAGCATCTTCCTCCAGCCTCCCAGCTCTACCTTTTTCTTCACTACGTAGCTCTACACCTGTGCTAGCGTTATCAGTTGTGTTTTGTCATTTGGTTTCTTCCATTCTGCTGCTTTACGCATTATGCTAACCCCACAGGCAATAGTAAAAGTCCTGAGTGATGCAGAACAAAAACAGAATCTGCTTCAGCAAGCTAAAGATCGAAAGATGGTGGACTTTTACACTTTTAAAATTTTGTCAATATCATATGAACATACCAAAACCATATGAAATACAGAAAAAGCAATTAACATGCAGTTATTCCAAGCAGTTTTCAACACTCTCTAGGTGTCCCTAACCATGATCCCAAATCCTCTTCTTAAACTGTGATAAAGTCCTTAGAAAGGCCATTCATCAAACTTATACCTATCCAAATCATACCTGTCCTTAAAAGACTTTCTCAAGCCCCACCCCCGCGCCAGGAAAACTTGGGTGAATTGCTTTTTAATTTCTTGCTTCTTTGAGCTCCTACTATGCTTACATGGAACCTAATATAATTAAATTCTCAACAGACTCCTAGGGTTGCTTTTTTTTTATGTATATTGGGTTTTTTCTATCTCATATAGATGGGGCATTTCTCAGGAAAACATAATATTCTAAAGGTGTAAGTTTATTTCAAAAGTGAAGACAAAAAATGAAGAAACATATTAGGAGATCCTTAGGAAACATGAATAGCAGCCAAATGTCGCCTTGCTGTTCTCGCTGTATTCTCAACCACTGTCTAGAAATAAAATAGGGAGGTAATGAAAGAAAACTGTGTGAGAAAAGATACGTTTGAAAAAGAGATTTGTCTGAAAAGCAGAACAGGTAAGATCATTAAAACAAGTAAAGCTGAAACTCAGCCTAAATTACACACATTCTTGCCATGGTTTTGACATCTTTCCTGTCCTTACTTTTTAATAGTGTGACAATTTATCCAGTTTCCATAGTAGTATTAAAATGTTGTACCCCTGAAATGCAGCCACAGAGAAGATGAAGAAATTTTGAACTGTCAGATAGTACATGGATCATAAACTATGTTCAGGAAGAAAGGGTCTAAAAATGGATTTTAACATAAGTAAAGATGAAAACATGATTCATGAGCTTGTTCCAAATACTCTCTCTGGGTTATTTAAAATGCCCAGACGGAATAGATTTTGCCAGTTCACTTTTCCAGGCAAAGTCATATTTCTTGAAGGGTAGAAACAGTAAAGGGGTGTAGAGAGAAAACTGCCAGCTTTATATTATAGTAAATTATTAAGATATGTGACATTTTACAATTTGGAATAATTTAAAAAAGACTATTATGAGCTGAATTGTGTTTCTCTAAAATTGATGTGTCGAAACTCTAACCCCATGTGCTTCATAATGTGACCATATTTGGACATAGGGCCTTTAAAAAGGTAATTAGGTTAAAATGAGGCTGTTGGAGTGGGCCCTATTCCAATCTGAGTGGTGGCCTTTTAAGAAGAAGAGATTAGGATACCAGACACCAGAGGGACAACCATGTCAAAGAGGCAGCAATAAGACAGCTGTCTGCAAACCAAGGAGAGACAATGTCTCAGAGGAAACCAGCCCCACTGGCATCTTGGTCTTGAACTTCCAGCCTCCAAAACTGTGAGAAAATAAATTTCTGTTGTTTGGCCAAAGAGTTTGTGGTGTGTGTGTGTGTGTGTGTGTGTATGTGTGTGTGTGTGTGTGTGTGTGTGTGTTTATTTATTTATTTATTTATTTATTTTTCTAACCAGTAAGGGGATTGCAACCCTCGGCACGGTGTGGCCTGCACCACGCTCAGCCAGTGAGCGCCCCAGCCATCCCTATATAGGATCCGAACCCACAGCCTTGGCACTACCAGCACTGCACTCTCCCGAGTGAGCCATGGGGCTGGCCCCGTGGTATATTTTATGGCAGCTATACAAACTAATAGAAAGATCTAGTAAAAAATTATATGGTGAGCCTGTTATAAATGCTAAATCTGAATTTTCTAAGTATAATTGTTCTCACATCAAATTATTTCATATTTAATTAATAACAACAACTTTTTTCTACAGTCTATTAAGTGTCTATATCTGTCTTCAATTTTCAAGTATTTATTTTGAAATCAATTTAAACTGTGTAATTTAAATAATTACCCACTTGTATCTACTTTTTCACTATAATAGTGATGATTGAAGTGCACCAAACCAGTAAGGGGATTGCAACCCTCGGCACGGTGTGGCCTGCACCATGCTCAGCCAGTGAGCGCCCCAGCCATCCTTATATAGGATCCGAACCCACAGCCTTGGCTCTACCAGCACTGCACTCTCCCGAGTGAGCCATGGGGCTGGCCCCGTGGTATATTTTATGGCAGCTATACAAACTAATAGAAAGATCTAGTAAAAAATTATATGATGAGCCTGTTATAAATGCTAAATCTGAATTTTCTAAGTATAATTGTTCTCACATCAAATTATTTCATATTTAATTAATAACAACAACTTTTTTTTCTACAGTCTATTAAGTGTCTATATCTGTCTTCAATTTTCAAGTATTTATTTTGAANTTTTTTCTACAGTCTATTAAGTGTCTATATCTGTCTTCAATTTTCAAGTATTTATTTTGAAATCAATTTAAACTGTGTAATTTAAATAATTACCCACTTGTATCTACTTTTTCACTATAATAGTGATGATTGAAGTGCACTGAAGCAGTAATATATGTTATATACGTTATATATGTATGTACATATGAAATATACATTGTATAATGTATACGTATACACGTAATGCATGTTCTATATGTACATACATATGAAATTTTAACTTTTCTTAACAAAAAATAGTCGCTTTTATGTGGAAACAGAGTCCTGGGTTCGGAGTAGAAGAAACACACTCGGCATTACTTATCACAATAATTCCTTGAACTTGTTAAGACAAGTGAACAGTTATGATGTAGTGGGAGTGAAGGCGAGATAAGTAGGGGGGGAAAGAGGAACCTGTAAACGGATATGAAAATCACCTACAATGTATGTTGAGAAGTTAAAATTAAAAAAAAAAATTCTAGTTATGTGGGTATACAACTCAGCATCAGCATTTCTTAATATTTCTTCTTTTGTGAATTACATGCTTGTGTATTTTTTTCATTTTTCTGTAGGACCGTCTGTCACTTTTCCTATTGATTTATGAGAGCATTTTGCATATTATGGATATCAAATATCTACTTCCTTTACAAGTTACAAATATTTTTTTTTCCAAATTGTTGTTTGCCTGTTAATTTTATTTAAGATGTTTTTTGATATACAGATTTTAAAAAATATTGTCAAAATCTAGTGATTTTATTCTTTTATAATTTCTGTCCTTGGTATGAATCCCGACCAAAATATAGGTAAGTATTTCTTCAAAAGAAAAAAAAAATTATATTTCTGTGCTTGTTCCTTCATCAGGAAATGAAAGAACTAAATAAATTTAGAACTAATATTATAAAATAGAATTTGCATTAAAGTTCATTTCTTCACTTATCTTTTCCAAAATTCTTTAGGTTGTGTTGAATATTATACATATAAGTATGCATAATCCATGCTATTAATTTAGGATTATCACATGTGCCATGGATAACCTAGTTGGCATAATTATTATTCTCATTTTACATATGAGATGATTTAGGTACAGAGAAATTGAATAACTTCCCCAAGACACCAACTTATAAGCTAGGATTTGACCGAAATTAATTATACTCCAGAGCCCAAACTTCTAGCTTGTACACTTTATTAAATATATTTAATCTTTTTTTTATTTTTTAGAAATCAATCAAAACAATTCCTTTGCACAGATTTAGATATACTGTGAATCAAACTTACCCTTTATCACCTTAGAAACAACATATTGTTAAATCCAGATCTGGGCAGCCTACCGGGTTGAAGTAAGCACCTAAAGAAGGTCCCCTCTCTAAATTATATTTATAAGTACTACATTTAGTAGTCTTTACCTGTTCATATTATCCTTTTCTCTTCCTTCCTATCCAATTCAGGTAACTCTGTATATTCTTTAGCCCCAAAATAGAATTTTCTGCCTTTTCTCCAGTTTATCTTAGATCTGAAATTTGTTAAAGTTGTTTAAATTTTATGTTAATTTAATTGGTTTCTCTCTTTCTTACTTTAAAATTCAAAATTCCATTATCCACTTTCCTTGAGGTTCACAGCTAATCTTTCTATTTTTATGCGATTCCAACC
>NW_007730998.1:116455-120175 GCF_000696425.1 Galeopterus variegatus | reverse complement strand
GTATGCATAATCCATGCTATTAATTTAGGATTATCACATGTGCCATGGATAACCTAGTTGGCATAATTATTATTCTCATTTTACATATGAGATGATTTAGGTACAGAGAAATTGAATAACTTCCCCAAGACACCAACTTATAAGCTAGGATTTGACCGAAATTAATTATACTCCAGAGCCCAAACTTCTAGCTTGTACACTTTATTAAATATATTTAATCTTTTTTTTATTTTTTAGAAATCAATCAAAACAATTCCTTTGCACAGATTTAGATATACTGTGAATCAAACTTACCCTTTATCACCTTAGAAACAACATATTGTTAAATCCAGATCTGGGCAGCCTACCGGGTTGAAGTAAGCACCTAAAGAAGGTCCCCTCTCTAAATTATATTTATAAGTACTACATTTAGTAGTCTTTACCTGTTCATATTATCCTTTTCTCTTCCTTCCTATCCAATTCAGGTAACTCTGTATATTCTTTAGCCCCAAAATAGAATTTTCTGCCTTTTCTCCAGTTTATCTTAGATCTGAAATTTGTTAAAGTTGTTTAAATTTTATGTTAATTTAATTGGTTTCTCTCTTTCTTACTTTAAAATTCAAAACTCCATTATCTACTTTCCTTGAGGTTCACAGCTAATCTTTCTATTTTTATGCAATTCCAACCATGTAGCACATTTTTCCATTATCCACTTTCCTTGAGGTTCACAGCTAATCTTTCTATTTTTATGCGATTCCAACCATGTAGCACATTTCTGACATATTTCAGGTTCCTCACTCAGTCCATATTATCTCTCTCTCCCATCATTTTGTAACATTTGTAATTTAGCTAAAATGTTGATAATCATCACCCCCAGCTTCATTCAGAAAGCATGTTTCAAATTACTCAGATTCTACCACTTACACAGCAATAAATTCCTTTCCACTGAGATTTTGAATAGTGAAATTTACATTCAAGTTCGCTTAAGGGATACCAAATATCTGCTGAAATTCATCATTCTGGATTCTGAAAACATGATTTGGATATAGATTTTTATGGAATAATATGGCTACTTTATTTAAGCATTACTTTGTCAGAACATGATTTTTTCATATTTCATACTTTATCTCTTAAAAAATGACATACTCTTAACCCAAAAGTGGTTGTCTGAACTTTTGGGGCTGATAATGTCATTTTGTCATTAATGTTCATTTTATTGATCAATTTTATATTTGTAATATTTTGACTTATTCAGAGTATAACAATTGACCACTATCTTTAAGAAACTTACGGTTAAGCAGAAAATTTATATTAATGTTGAAATTAATTCCTGTCTTTGAGAATCAGAGAATTATTCAATACAAAACCACTCACTAGTTCTCATAAAATTGATTTCAGTTGTTTTAGAACAGATGTCTTCTTAATGAAATAGAGGCTTTTTTAGTATTATTAGCATAATTAGAATCTGGGTAAATTTAAATACTACTTTGCAATGATTTGTCCTGCATCCATCTGCCTTCTGAAGGAAGATATTTTTTGCTGGCACTGACCTGGTACTGTCAGTCATGATGGAAAAGCCAACTTCTCACATAAGTACCCCCTCCATCCTCACAAAAAAAGGAAATCTCAACATGGGATGACACTCACTCACTTACTCTACTCTCCTTCATTCATACAACATTTTTTTTTTTTTTTGAGGCAGGCCTACTGTGTACCAGTTATAATAGTTATACATGTTTAGGTTATGTCAATGAACAAAATAAACAAAAATGTCTGCTCTTAGAGAGCTTACCCTCTGAGATGGGGAGACAGAAAATAAAAAATATAAACATCAATGTGCAGCATGTCAGAAGGTGATAAAGGCTATGGGGAAATATTTTTAAAATATAGCATGTATAAAGTCTGTTAATTAAAAAATAGAGCAGANAGAACAGATGTCTTCTTAATGAAATAGAGGCTTTTTTAGTATTATTAGCATAATTAGAATCCTGGTAAATTTAAATACTACTTTGCAATGATTTGTCCTGCATCCATCTGCCTTCTGAAGGAAGATATTTTTTACTGGCACTGACCTGGTACTGTCAGTCATGATGGAAAAGCCAACTTCTCACATAAGTACACCCTCCATCCTCACAAAAAAAGGAAATCTCAACATGGGATGACACTCACTCACTTACTCTATTCTCCTTCATTCATACAACATTTTTTTTTTTTTTTGAGGCAGGCCTACTGTGTACCAGTTATAATAGTTATACACGTTTAGGTTATGTCAATGAACAAAATAAACAAAAATGTCTGCTCTTAGAGAGCTTACCCTCTGAGATGGGGAGACAGAAAATAAAAAAAATAAACATCAATGTGCAGCATGTCAGAAGGTGATAAAGGCAATGGGGAAATATTTTTAAAATATAGCATGTATAAAGTCTGTTAATTAAAAAATAGAGCAGAATAACAGGAGGGGCTGAGATTATGGGGATCCTGGTAGCTTGCAGATTTAATTAGGGTAATCAAGGCAGGCCCCAGTCAGGTGGTGATATTTGAGTCAGAACTTAAAGGAAGCATAGAAGGTAGCCATATGGATATCTTTGGGAAGAGAATTCCAGGCAGATAGACCAGTCAGTGCAAGGACTTAAGGGTGGAAAGCAGTCCAGATGTTTGAGAAAGAGCCAGGAGGCCACTGTAGCTAAAATGAAGTGAGCCAAGGGACAGTGATAGGAAAGTAGTTCAAGTAGTTATGGGGGTAAGGTTGGGATAGGAAGATCATGTAGGGCCTTGTAAGCTATTGTAAGAATTTGTAATTAGAATTGGCATGAAATAGGGAAGCCATTGCAGAGTGTTAAGTGAAGGGGATACCGGTCTTGCATTTTATGTTCTCTTTTTTTTTCTGTGGAAAAATAGACTTTGGTCAACAAGGAGCAACAAGGAAACTAGAAAGAATGTATCTACAGGAACCCTAGTAGGAAATGATAATGATTGTGACCAGGTGCTAACAGACGAACAGTGAAGGGAGTGAAAGTGCTCAGATTCTGGAGACACACTTCTATGTTCTGAGTGTTTGTCCTGTCCAAATCTCATGTGGAACTTAACTCCCAATATGGTATTTGAAAGGTGGGGCCTTTCAGAGGCAATTGTATCATGTGGACTGTGCTCTCATGAATGGATTAGTCCATTCATAGGGTAATGAGTTAACGGTTTAATGGGACTGGGGGCTTTATAAGGAGAGGAAGTGAACACATGGAAACGTTCTTGCTGTCCTTGCCATGTGATAACCTGTTCCACCTAGGATCTCTGCAGAGAGTTCCCACCAAGGAGATGGCCCCCACCAGATGCACCCCCTGGACCTTGGACTTTTCAGCTTCCGTAACTCTAAGAAATAAATTTTATTTCTTTATATATTACCAGTTTCAGGTATTCTGTTATCAGCAGTAGAAAATGGTCACATACATGCACACACTTATAACATACACTTATGTAATAACCTTTTCTCTTCTCTCACCTTTTATTATGAAAAATTCAAGCATAAGGAAAAGTTAGAATACTACAATAAACATTCATTACCCGGCACCTAGATCTAGCAATCTAGCAAAAATATTTATCTTTGTGAAGTATTTGAAAGTGGCAGACATCATATCTCTTTTTGTTGCCATACTTTAGCATCAGAAAAGTAAGAGTTCTATGATATCACTTAATATTCAGATCATTTTCAAATATCTTTTCAACATATAATGTGTATATATATAT
>NW_007730998.1:111656-115866 GCF_000696425.1 Galeopterus variegatus | reverse complement strand
TATATATATATGTATATATATGCAATCCCAAGTCAGGATCCAATCAAGGTTCATGCATTGTATTTGAGAGTTAAAGCTCTTTTAATCTAGAACAATTTTTTATTTTGTTTGTTATTACATTTTTTAAAAAGGGTCAGAAGTTTCGTCTTGTAGAAAGTCTAATTTGAACCCACATTACACTTGCTTGATATTTAAGTGTGGTATTACTTAACTTATCCTATATTTACTATAAATTGGTAGTTAGATCTAATGACTTTATTATGTTCAGATTAAATACTATTGGCAAGGAGACTTTACTGATGCAACTATGAACTTGATAATGCACCATAATAAGAGGTACATAATGCTGTATTATCCAACTACTGTATTAGAGACACTAGAATGATGCAGTCAGAGGACTCCTGAAACATTCTTTTATTCTCTGTGATTATTTTATCCATTGATAACAGGTAGATTGTCGTTTCCATTTGTTTTCAATTTTAAGGTTTGCTTTTTATCTTTTTTTTTTTTTTGTCTTTTGTCTTTTTCCGTGTCCGGCAACGGATCGCAACCCTCAGTGTTGCCCCTGTACCGGACCGGGGACCGGCAACGGGATCGCAACCCTTGGGGCTGCTCCCGCGCCTCGCTCAGCCAGTGAGCGGGAACCGGTCTGTATGTGGGATCCGAACCCTCGGGCGAGAGCGCCGATTCCTAAGCGGCGCACTTATCCAGTGCGCCACTGGGCCGGCCCATATCTTTTTTTTAATATATAAATTATTTTCATGATTCAAAAATCAAAACTGTGCTAATAAGTATACTTAGAGAAATCTTGCTCCCATCCCTATCTGCTCTACCCTATACTCTTCCAATCCTATAGATCACAGATGACAAAATTTGTAAAGGGCCACAGAATAATACTTCAGGTTCTACAGGCCATATGATCTTTATGGCCGCTACTCAACTGTGCTACTGTAGTGAGAAAGCAACCAAAGAAAATATATAAATACATGGGTGTGGTTGTGTTCCAAAAAAACTATATACAAACACGTGCAGCAGACTGTATTTGGCCTTTAGGGCATAGTTTGCTGCACCATGCTATAGATAATCATTTTTTAAAATTAGCTTCTGCCTTATTTTTCCTGTTATTTTTTCCCCTTAAACAAAAATAGCATAGAATATGCACTGTTCTGCACTCTGTTCATTTTATTTAATTCACACACACACACACACACACTAACACAATATCCATGCATATCTTCCTAATTCTTTTTTTATAAGTATATGGTACTTCATTGTTTGGATGTACCGCAATCTATCCAACAAGTCTTTCATTCATGGGCATATGGTTTGTTTTAAATCTTTTGCTGTTACAAATAGCAAAAGAATATTAATAACCTTGGCGTGTGCACACACACACTTATGTGTGTGTGTGTGTGTGTGTGTGTGTGTGTGTGTATCCTGAGTAGACAAACAATTGGCCAAAAAGGGAAACAAATCTGTAATTTTATTTACTATACACATGTATATGTGTGTGTGTGTATCCTGAGTAGACAAACAATTGGCCAAAAAGGGAAACAAATCTGTAATTTTATTTACTATACACATGTATATGTGTGTGTGTGTATCCTGAATAGACAAACAATTGGCTAAAAAAGGAAACAAATCTGTAATTTTATTTATTATTGTAAAATTTCTGTTCACGTAGACTGTATCATTTTGCACTCTCAATGTCAAGTATATAAGCTTGCCAGTTTTTCCACAGCCTTGCCAACAGACTGTGCTGTCAAGCTTTTGAACTTTTGCCAACATGATGTATGAGAAATAGTATCTCAGTGTAGTTTCATTTTCATTTATCTTATTATGAATGAAATTGAACATCTTTTCATACATTGAAGGGCCATTAGCTGTTCTGCTTCTGTGAACTGCCTGTCCTTTTTGCTCCCTTTTTTATTGGGTTTCCGGATGCATTTTCAAATTAAAGCCAACTGGGCTTCCTAAGAGATCGGATGTGATGTGTGAGAAAATAGATAAATCAAGTAGAACTCTAAGGTCTTTGTATTCAGCAACTGGAAAGATGAAGGTGCCTTTAAGTGGGATGGGAAAGGGTGAGGTTAGCACAGTGTTCAGGTTATCAGGTAAAGGGCTGAATATTTTAGTTTTGGAAATTGTTAAATTAACGCTGTTAGACATCCAAATAAAGAAACAGAGAGGCATTTGGGTATATGAGTCTAGATAGGGGAGAGAAGCCTGTGCTAGAGGAAGCTGGGAAACACTGGAGTAGGGCTGTGAGTGAATGTCATGAGAATGTTGAGGTCACAAGTGGGTGTGGAGAGAGAAGAGAAGAAAATCAAGGATTAAGTTCTGAGTCTATTGACGTTAAAGGTCAGAGAGAGGAGGAAGCTCCAGCAAAGCACCAGTAAGGTAGAGGAAAACCAGGAGAGAATGCTGTCCTGAAAGCAAGTAAAGAAACTGTATCAAGGAGAAATAAGTGATCAAGGCTGATAAGTCAAGGGAGAAGAGTACAGTAAGTCATAATATTATTTTAAAGCATGGTGGTTTTTAATGACCTTGAAAAGGACAGTTGTGGTAAAGGGAAGGGAGATAAAATCTCATCTAATCCATGTTGCTTACAAAACCCCAAAGCAAATTAAATGCTCCTTGAATTTAGAGATGTTAGCAGAGATGGATGTGACAGAAAACTATTCTCATTTTATATTGCTAATAAATCCCACTTGAAAACCTATGCAAAATACTTCATCGAGAAGTTTAATATATTTTGTTTGTCTCTCTCCTCCAGTTAAAGTCTAGCTTTTGCTATATAAACACATTTTAGAAAGTTACACACAGAAGTAATAAATAATCTTCCCCCGTCAAGAAAACTATAACTTACATAAGTAAAAATATTAAGAAGTGCAAATTTAAAGAATACTGTGTGTAAATAACCTCTAAAGATTTTAGTGGGAGAAGTTTACATAGTAGTATATGATTAACTAGCAAATAAAATTTATAGATAATTATTATAATTTATATGAGAAAATTAAAGGAAAGATCATTTCAGGCTGAATTATTTTCTACTTCTGCAAGGACAAGACAGGTTTTCAAATCAAGGGAACCACTGGAAGTCACAAGAGAAACNGAAAGATCATTTCAGGCTGAATTATTTTCTACTTCTGCAAGGACAAGACAGGTTTTCAAATCAAGGGAACCACTGGAAGTCACAAGAGAAACAAACAAATATAAAACAACGATATGCCTTTGTGGTCGCTGTTAAAATTCTCACCTTAGAACTTTTACAATTTTTAAGGATCAGAAATATTTGAACTTTAAGCAAATCGTACGTTGGTAGTGCTGTTTCTGTTCCTTCTGGTCAGTCGACACATTACCAAGTGCCCGCTCTGTACCAAGCATGTATATAGTTGATGGAAATATGATGCCCATTGACAAGTTGGAAGTTCTGTATCCCTGGAACTCACTCCAGAGCCTCAATGAAGTGCCTTTTCCCTCCACTGCCAATTTTTTTCTGGCTGGCTCTTTGTCACTTTTAGCATTTATTTGCACAACAAAACCTCTAGACTCCCGAACGAGCACGTACCCCCGTCATTTGTTCTCTTTGCCTTCAGAATTCTCCCTTACAGAATTTACTAGTCTCTCTCAAAGCTCTGTGTCTTTCTCTTGCAGTAGAATATAAGCTCCCTGAGGGCAGAAGCCATGCTTCTCTTCTTTGTTGCTAAATTCCAAGGTGCCTTCGTAGCTAGAAAGCTCTCAAAAAGTATTTCATGAACAGGTGAGAGAATAAATATGGCATTTTATATGCCATTATACCCACGTGTATATCATCCACACACATAAGTTATTTACGTGCCCACTCTTGTTATTCATTTAGTACTTTCAAGACATATTTTTTATAAATAACAATTACATAAACCAGATATTTTAATGATAGCAATACGATGCCATTTTGGAGTGTATTGTCAATGGGAGATATTGATAGCTACAAATGATGATTTTATGAATAGAAAAGGTGTCAGGAAATGAGTAAATCTTTTGTGCATAGTTCATTTTAAATATAAATGAATATCTTTCTAAGAAAAATTTATATAAATCTCTCTGAGAGAAAAATTTAAGTTGCTCCACCTTCTAAAATGACTATATTAGTGAAAGATCAAACACATGGATATTGAAAATCAGACTTAACTAAAGCATTGCCCTTTTGGTAAATAGGGTAGTAATG
>NW_007730998.1:107937-109847 GCF_000696425.1 Galeopterus variegatus | reverse complement strand
ATAACTCCAAGGTCATGGTTTCTGATCCCTAGATCCCTGAGCTGGCCAGCTGACAAAAAAACAAAACAAAACGAAAAAGATATATTCTACTACTATGTTTCTTTTACACAGATGTGGAAGAGTGAAGAAGCAATAAATGGATAGGGCATGTTATCCTTACATGGAAAATAACAGATATTGCTCATTTTAGTAAGAATTGACCACTGTGATTATGTCAGAATCATTGTTCAATTGCTGCTCATTTTAAAATGTAAATGATTTCAGCTGTTTGCATTAACTTCAGATAAGTTTTCTCACTGATAGTATCATAGTACACAGGACATTCGGACAGATAATTATTCACACAGTAGCATGAGAGCAAACCAGGCCCCTAAAGCAGTCACATCTAGTCAACTGATTTCTGACAAAGGAACAAAGACAACTCTATGAAGAAAGGATGGTATTTTCAACAAATGGTGCTAGAACAACTGGACATCCACATGCCAAAAAAAGCCAAATCTAGACATTGACCTTACACATTCCATAAAAACTAACTAAAAAATCATAAAGCTTAATGTAAAACACCGAAGTTTAAAACTCCTAGAAGGTAACATAGGAGAAACTCTTGGTGACCTTATGTTGGTGATGAGCTTTTTTATTTTAAACAAGAAGTTTATTTAAACAACAAGATGCTTGACTTGAAGGGAAAACTACCTAGTATTCATTTTAAGTAACGTACCCCTACCTAAAGACAGATTGCCCTACATGTTAACAGCTACATACAAAAAAGATATAANATGGATATTGAAAATCAGACTTAACTAAAGCATTGCCCTTTTGGTAAATAGGGTAGTAATGGTTCCATAATCATCCAGGTGGTAAAATCTGACCACTTAAGGGGTTACAATATATCAATTTTTAACATAAAAATCAGAAACTCCTAAAACTCCCAATTTCGACTGTGGGTGAAGTAATGTTTTCTGGGGTGCTGGGGGAGATAGAGGTAGAAAAATGTCTGAAAGCAGGAGATATACTCTAATAAAATACCATGAGGCTTCAGAGAGAGAAGATATTAATGAGAGAAAGACCCCACACTTGGTTTAATGCTCTCTTGTTGCCATCTTGAAATTTTTAGTAATACTCAAGCAAGGAGGCCTGTATTTTTGTTTAGTGTGGCCAGGCCTGAGGACAGATAATTGTAGGGGATATCATTATAAGAAAGTTAAGAAAATAACACAAGCAAAGGATTATGAGGGGGCTGTGAGTTCAATTTTACTAGAGTGAAAAGTTCATAAAGAAGCAAGAGTAAACTTCAAAAGGAATGTAAGGGCATTAGACACAAACCCCAGCAGCATGGTGCAACTCATATCTCTTCTGTCACCTCTCATCTGTCACCTGTCCTTTCAGATGCTAACCTATTAGTTCTAAAATACTGTTGAGTTTGTGAAGCTGTAGTTTAAAACATCTATGTCTGTCTATATGCATTTCAATTACTGGGTTCTAATTTACACAGCTTGATCAATGTGGCAATGCTGATGTCTAGAGGACTTGGGATTTATTTCATCATGAGCTAGTTATGCAAATGAAATCAAATGACTCAAACAGGGAAAGGTGGGAGGGGAAGAAACACTAACAAAGCCCTAGTCACCTGTATTGATTACTTGCTATAGCTCTTATCTATCATATCCTACCCAAACAGCCTTGTGACATTCTGATTCTCCAAGGCAGTACTTGTGATGTTATCAATCAGGCTTCTAGGTGTTCAGTAATAATTATGAATAACCACAATTACCATTATGTGGATAACATTCACAGTCAAGATATAGTCTATGGGCTGAGAGGTTAGCTCAGTTGGTTAGAGTGCATCCTTATAACTCCAAGGTCATGGTTTCTGATCCCTAGATCCCTGAGCTGGCCAGCTGACAAAAAAA
>NW_007730998.1:105277-106679 GCF_000696425.1 Galeopterus variegatus | reverse complement strand
GTACCCCTACCTAAAGACAGATTGCCCTACATGTTAACAGCTACATACAAAAAAGATATAAAATTGTCCTTGGTTTTACAATGATAAATGAAAAACCTTAAAATTTTCCAATTAAACAAGGTATGCAAGAATTTTTATGTTTTTTGTTTTTGTTTTTGTGGTTGTGGTTGTTAAAACAGTGAGAGCAAAATAACTTACTGGAATATAAAGATAAGAGCTGAATGAGCATTCCACTAATGGAGAAACGGGATATTTTCACAGAACCAGTATTTTTCCCCATCCCATCTCCACTTCATGTAATCAAAACATACCAGTGGCCATTTAGTTTTAAAAATTCAATATGCTTGGGCACATACACCAGTTACCTTATGTACAATAAAGGAATGGAAAAGGGGAAAATGAAAGAATAGAGAAAACTATATTATAGTAGTCAGGCTGTGATGGAACCAAACTGCAGTTTTCTAATTGAGGACATAGTCTTGGTCTGCAAGAAGAGAGTTCTGGGGTAAAGTAACAGGTTCCCTTTCTAGTAGATACCTCCTGTCTGCTGCAGGAACACCTCAATTGTAACTTCGTCCTCCAGTTCCAACTGTGCAGGTGTGTCTGTTTCATTGATTGGCCGCCCATCAAATCAAAATCTGATCTGCCTCATTGACAAACCCTGTTGTTCACAATAGGTTTTCATTAGTTTACTAAGTGGTGTATGTCTCTTAATCTTAAACTGCACCACAGAACCATCCTGCCCTGCCACCTTCAAATTAATGTGGTTGTTTTTCTCAGTCTTGACTACTTCCTTGGGCTTTTCTCTGGCCATGCAAGCCCAAGGGTCTCCTCAGTTCCCTTCACAAAAGAGATACCAGATCTGCACAGAACAAGTGCACACCGGTAATGAGTTTTCATATACACCACTAAAAGCACAATTAATGAAGAAAAGATGAGTTGAGAAAAGTCAAAACTATAGAGACAGTGAAAAGATCATTGGTCATCAGGATTCAGTAGAGGGATGTGGGAGAAGGATGAATAGGTGGAGTCCAGAGGATTTTTAGGGTAGTGAAACTATTTTCTATAATATGGTAGTTGTGGATACATGACACTATAGTTTTGACAAAACCCATAGAATATGCAACACCGAGAATGAACCCTAATGTAAACCATGGACTTCTGTTAATAATCATGTATTATTATTGTTTTATTAGTTGCAACAAATATACCAAACTAATGTAAGATGTTAATAATAGGGGTAAGAGCACAAGGAGGTAAGAGAGGGAATGGGTATATGGGAACTCTCTTTACTTTCTACTCATTTTTCTATAAACCTAAACCTACTCTAAAAATAAAACTAAATCACTGTATTCACGTCTGTCTTCTAAGAAAGGATGTGTCTTCAGATCGATTATATAGA
>NW_007730998.1:100789-101823 GCF_000696425.1 Galeopterus variegatus | reverse complement strand
TTGATTGACAAAGTCCAAAGCCCATCTAGAACCCTAACTGAAAGGAAATCTGGAAGTCATATTTTTAGCCCTTTACCTTCAGTAATATAAGGAGGCATTTCAGGTTGGAAAGGAAAAAGGATGTTGAGTCAATATGTAACACACTTTATGGTCATGAATATTCCTGAGGTGTCCTGAGTTCCTGTTTAAAGATTTAATCCTTGGAAAGAGATTGACTCAATGGTTTGGAAGTTTTAGAATTTGCAGGGTCAGGCTCAAGAATTCACCTCTTCTTCATTTGACATGTGCTTTAGACCAACCAATTCTGGTCAGTAGAAAGGGTCACTTTGTATAAAATGCCCATTCCTAAGGCAGTAATGCTGATGGAACCACAGTTGTTGAAAAAGAAGGGCTGGGTCAGCAATCCCATAGATGTTCATTGTGTGTTTATGTGTGTGTGTGTATGTATGTATTTATTATTTACATGTGTGTATGACTACTCTTTATATATCTATTGTACAACTCTTTATATATCCAGATATCTAAATTCAGATATACTGCAATGAATAATAAATGGCAAGCATGTGATAGTGTCGTTACACAAATTTATTGTTTAGAGTTAGTATCAAAGTGATACAAGCTTGTTGTCTGCTGTTGAGCCTTCAAGTTACATGTGTCTCAGGCAAAGTTTATAAAATAAGCAAAGGTGCAATTTGGGGATCACAACTGACATTTTCTAGAGACACAGAAGAGTGGGAGAAACTTTGGAGAGGAAAATCCAATGCCAGATTTCACTAGCCCTTTAACTACTAGGAGATCAATTTGGATAGTTTCTAAACATTTATTGTTCCTGAAGGCATTAAACACAATTTTTGAAGGTTAATCTAGGGTGGTATGAAAGACAAACGTGGAAGAGAACAGATGCAGAAAGTCCAGAAAGGAGAATTATATGGTTGTTCTCAGGATGAATTGATACAACTGAACTATGGTGGGAGAAGAAACAATGAAAAAGATGAGACAAACAAACTATGGCTTTATCGAACAGTTTTAAAATG
>NW_007730998.1:97816-99961 GCF_000696425.1 Galeopterus variegatus | reverse complement strand
AGACCCATAAGGCTCACTGTTACCTTGGGAGAAAAAGACTAAACAAACGAGATAAGGAAAATTCGGAAGTGCAATAAATAGCAATGTTCCAAAAAATCTTGGCAACCATTCCCACTATTTACCTTCCATTTCTGTAGATAAGTAGATCCTTTTCAAGATGGTTTTACCCTCACATAAGTGCTAAAGATATTTTCCCTCCACTTGATCCCTTGCTATTCACTATTCAAAAAGTTGTGTTCTAGGCAAGAACCAGAGATGACAGGCAGACAAATAATTCTCCTTTCTTGCCTGGCTACCTTAAGTTTACCTTCCTGATTATAGGAATTAAAATTCAGGATGATTTTTAACAGTCATTTTAATTGTTTTTCCACTCCACTTTTTAAATTAAAGTATCAGTCTGAAGAGGATTTGTAACAGCCATGTTTCTCTGTTTTCTTAGAAGGATACTCGTGAGCAATCAGTACACAGTGACGAAATGGGACACTTGTGTCATGGATTTTTCTGATTCAAATTTCACTGGGAGCAAATTCAACAAGAGAAGTTTCCTATCCAAGCTTGTCTATAAAACAGACATGGCAGTATATTACATAGCAATCTTTCTAAATTCCCGTGGGCCGAGACTTTGTCCTGTTTACACTGTGTTGCTCTTCAGGTGAATTCTATAACTGTGTCTCTGTGTCATTTACTTGACCTTTGATGAAAGTTATGCCTTATTCCAAGTATGATTACTTCCCGTTTGTAATTTTAAGATTTTATAGTGTTACTCTAATCTCATGATCCTTAAAAGAATATCTGGAAAATTTACATGCCAGCTCTTCCATATTACCACCATATGAAAAGATGTGTGGAAACTTTTCAATAAATAAGTGATTCATCTTTATGTGAAATATTAATTAATATCTTTAAAACAGTCTTTTAATACACTTTATGAAAGCAGTTATTGATAGTAGATGGACCTTTATTCATGCTCAATGTTTTTCATTTTTTTCCTCAAAAACAAAAAATAAAAATAAAAACTAAGAATATAATCACAGCCTCCAGTATTAAATGTAACTTCACAACAGAAAGAGTAATTCAAATTCCTTTCTTTTTTTACTTTAGTTTGGTTCAGAATATAAATTGGAAAAGGCTTAAAGCCTCTATTTCAATTGGCCTTGCTTGTTCTAGTGCAACCTTGAAATAAATGTATTGCTTTTCATTTATATTTAAGGTCAGATGAAAGATAAGTTAGGATCTATTGCACTAGCTGTAACAACGAATAAAATAC
Source organism: Galeopterus variegatus (assembly GCF_000696425.1). Classification (NCBI taxonomy): domain Eukaryota; kingdom Metazoa; phylum Chordata; class Mammalia; order Dermoptera; family Cynocephalidae; genus Galeopterus; species Galeopterus variegatus. The sequence continues at coordinate 98,694 of NW_007730998.1, read as the reverse complement.
TTCACCACAGTCTGGGGAATATGTAGTACCTAATCAGAAAAAGTGTGAAACAGTCTCTTTCAGAAGTTACCATTTTGCTCTCTCTATATGCTGTACATAAGAAAATACTTACAGTCTTATCTGCACAGCTAAAGTTCGTATGATAGAAGATAGAAGGATATAACAGTTCAGGAATTCTATTAGAGGGGCTGCCTGGTAAGTTGGAGAATAGCAATATTTTAGTTCTCTCTAATTATCGTTTTAATATCTGTGGTATTTGTTTCTCTATCCCTCTTTCATTCCTAACATTGGTAATTGTGCTGTCTCGGTTTTTTCCCCTTATCAGTCAGGCTACTAATTTGTTTATTTTATTGACCTTTCAATACAAGCTTCTGGTTTCATTGATTTTCTCTGTTGTCCTTACTGCTTTTTATTTTATTAATTTCTGCTGTTACACTTGTTATTTCCTTCCTTCTGATTACCAAGCTTAATTCTCTCTTTTGCCTGGGTTTAAGTTTTCCTTTTTGTGTTAAGTTTTTAAAGTTGAATTCTTAAACCACTAATTGAGCCCTTTCATCTGTTCTCATGTAAGTATCTAATGTTATGCATTTTCCTCTATGCACTGCTTTTACTGCACTCTGAAAATTTTGATGTCATGCTTTAATGTTTATTTCAAAACTATTTTCCATTTTTTATTTTTATTTGTTCTTTGACCCAGGATTTATTTAGAAAGCATTGTTTAATTTGCAAATATTTGGGGGATTTTCTAAATATCTTTTTGTTACTAAATTATAATTTAAGTTCATTGTGATCAGAGAACATATTGCAAATGATTTCATTCTTCTTAAACGTATTAAGATTTGTTTTATAGCCCAGAATATGCTCTATGTTGATGAATA
>NW_007730998.1:94676-97010 GCF_000696425.1 Galeopterus variegatus | reverse complement strand
TTCTTCTTAAACGTATTAAGATTTGTTTTATAGCCCAGAATATGCTCTATGTTGATGAATAGTCTGTGTACACTCAAAAAGAATGTGTATTCTGCTCTTGTTGGGTAGAGTGCTAATTGGATCAAGATGGTAGATAGTGTTGTTTAAGTCTCTCATGTACTTACTGATTTTCTCTCTACTTTTTTGTCAATTACCAAGAGAAGGGTGTTGAAAATTTTAACAACAATTCCCAAGCAAGGAAGGTTTTACATTGGACATGACAAACAAGAGAATTGGGTCCTTCGAGATGTGAGCAAGAATTCAACAAGATGTAAACTACATCTTGGAAAGGTCTAGAATAAAACACTTGTACATTAAATGTAAGCTGAACAAAATTATAAAATTTTACTTATTTTCTTTAAAAATATTTATTTATTTGTTTTTTAAATGCTATGTTCATAAATAAGAGTAAGAAGAGATTAGAAAAAATGGAATTGGGATATTTATGCCAATTTCTTACTTTGTTATTTTCTTAATGCTGCTATTTTGTAGTGTGTGTGATAGAAGAAAAATTAAGTAAAGTTAGATTTTGTTATAAGTATCTTGAAATGTCCAGAATGTAATTACAAAGAAACAAACAAATAAAACCTTTTTGCAAGATCAGAAGTAGGTCTGAAGAAAGAGGGAATTGGGAGATTTGGCAGCTTAAAATGAAAACCAGTGTATGAAGCATCTTGTGTTCATTCTAAGGGCTTGATATTTTAGGAAGTATCTTGTGTTGATTTAAGGGCTTGATGGCAAAAGAAATCACTGAAGGACTTTAGGGAATGAATAACTGATGGGATGATATATGGAATTTGTCAAGACCACTTGGGCAGGAGAGTGGAAGACTCAAGGCAGAGAGAGGCAATTAAGCCTTTAAAAGTTATGCAATTTTAACATCACTCAGCATCCGGGAAATGCAAATCAAAACCACACTGAGATACCATCTCACCNTTCTTCTTAAACGTATTAAGATTTGTTTTATAGCCCAGAATATGCTCTATGTTGATGAATATTCTGTGTACACTCAAAAAGAATGTGTATTCTGCTCTTGTTGGGTAGAGTGCTAATTGGATCAAGATGGTAGATAGTGTTGTTTAAGTCTCTCAGGTACTTACTGATTTTCTCTCTACTTTTTTGTCAATTACCAAGAGAAGGGTGTTGAAAATTTTAACAACAATTCCCAAGCAAGGAAGGTTTTACATTGGACATGACAAACAAGAGAATTGGGTCCTTCGAGATGTGAGCAAGAATTCAACAAGATGTAAACTACATCTTGGGAAGGTCTAGAATAAAACACATGTACATTAAATGTAAGCTGAACAAAATTATAAAATTTTACTTATTTTCTTATTTTCTTTAAAAATATTTATTTATTTGTTTTTTAAATGCTATGTTCATAAATAAGAGTAAGAAGAGATTAGAAAAAATGGAATTTGGGATATTTATGCAAATTTCTTACTTTATTATTTTCTTAATGCTGCTATTTTGTAGTTTGTGTGATAGAAGAAAAATTAAGTAAAGTTAGATTTTGTTATAAGTATCTTGAAATGTCCAGAATGTAATTACAAAGAAACAAACAAACAAATAAAACCTTTTTGCAAGATGAGAAGTAGGTCTGAAGAAAGAGGGAATTGGGAGATTTGGCAGCTTAAAATGAAAACCAGTTTATGAAGCATCTTGTGTTCATTCTAAGGGCTTGATATTTTAGGAAGTGTCTTGTGTTGATTTAAGGGCTCGATGGCAAAAGAAATCATTGAAGGACTTTAGGGAATGAATAACTGATGGGGTGATATCTGGAATTTGTCAAGACCACTTGGGCAAGAGAGTGGAAGACTCAAGGCAGAGAGAAGCAATTAAGCCTTTAAAAGTTATGTAATTTTACTGAAAGTCAATGAAAACCCAAACAGGGCAGGGGAGAGTGTCCAAACTGGGTAAAAGATTTCTGAAGAAAATTCATTTGGCGATCACTTGTAGGTGAATAATTAGAGAGGGAGGTTCCAACAAAGTTAGGTTTAGAGAAAAATTGTATCAGGAAGCAAGCTAAAAAATACAAGAGAATCCTATTGGAGAACAGACAGATGTTTCATTAGGTTTTTAAATATATGGAGTTTGAGCTGCACATGGAACTTCTAGGTAGAATTCAGTAGCAGATTAAAATAGATCTCTAGGGTTTATCACAGAATCCGGAAATGGATGAAATTTTCCTAAAAGGAAGGAAAAGGGTTAAGGATAGTAATTTTAAAGGATGGGGAGAAAAATAACCCCAAATTGTTAGGCAGAAGACATAAATCTATGCCAAACTTGACCATG
>NW_007730998.1:56711-94407 GCF_000696425.1 Galeopterus variegatus | reverse complement strand
AGCTAAAAAATACAAGAGAATCCTATTGGAGAACAGACAGATGTTTCATTAGGTTTTTAAACATATGGAGTTTGAGCTGCACATGGAACTTCTAGGTAGAATTCAATAGCAGATTAAAATAGATCTCTAGGGTTTATTACAGAACCCGGAAATTGATGAAATTTTCCTAAAAGGAAGGAAAAGGGTTAAGGATAGTAATTTTAAAGGATGCGGAGAAAAATAACCCCAAATTGTTAGGCAGAAGACATAAATCTATGCCAAACTTGACCATGTGATAATGCTTACTTTGGAACAGGTTAACTGGTTCTGCTTAATGAAAAGTAAAAGTTGACCTAATTTTTCTCATGCTGGTTCTGACCAAGAAATAATAAAATGATAAATCTTGGACTTACATTTCTGGAACTATTTCCAGTTTAAAATGGTTTGGCTTATGTTTTGGACCAAACCTTCAAGATTTTTTCTTTCCCATTTCAAATTACAGGGCATGATAGAATATATTTTTCTCTAAATTAAATCTGTTAATCTTGATATTACAATCCCTCTTTCCTCCTCCACTTCAAAAAGATAATTTTACAACAAAAGTATTATGAATCTGAGGATTTTGCTCCTCTGGGCAATTGATCAAATTGGATAAGCATCATTAAGTTTAAGAATTCATAATTATTGTGGCCTTTCTGCCTGTTGGAAAACTCAAACTCATTCTCAGATCTCTGATCTCCATTACCACATCAGCACAGATAAACCATTGTTGAAAATGCTGAAGTCAAGAGCGCATTGATCTTTCATAGTAGAAACAATTTCCTGTTTTCAAAAACTTGTAATGAGATTTAAAAAGCACAAACAAATCTAATATATACACAGGAGAGATTACAGAGTTGGATAAATGCAGACAAACTGATGTTTAAACTATTGTCACCTTCTCTAGCGTTCAACTGTTAACTTGTCAGCAGGGTTCTCTACTCAGAAGATGGAAAGGATCTGAGGATAAGTAGATAAGTTTCTTAAAATATGTGTCCTAAATCTGAAATTTATACATAATTTACACCTATTTGAAAAGAGAAGACCTTACTTTTTTAGTCTCAAGTATTTTAGAGATTAATTTTTGTTTCAAAATACATGAAAGAGAAGCTTGTTATTTCTATGGGACTAATTTTCTAGTATTACAGTATGTATTATGAGAATACTAGGACAAATTTTTCATCCCAAATAGAAGACATATGCTGTTATTTAATTATTGAACGACTTATGATATATTGAAATCAGAATGAAAGTTTTAGATATTCAAGTTTGAAGATTTTCTCTTAGAAATTTAACAGTCTTACCCACCTCTACCTTAATAACCAAGCTAGAAATACATTAGAGACGGTGAAACACATTATGCATACTTCGAAGTATCACATGCTTTGCAATTATCATAAAAGCAATTGGGGAAGCATGTCCCTAATAAACTTGTACAATATTTAGCTACCCCTTCCTGCAACAGTCACACACCATCTGTTTTATTTTATTTATAGTGAGGTCCTAACATTTCATGAGACCCTTGCCATCTAACCAGTGGGATAAGGAAGTTGTTTCCTGTGGGTCTCTTCTCCCCTATTCCTTCCAATTTGTGGACTCTATCAAATGTATCTCTGCCAGGTTGATATTCTTAAGAAGGCTCTCTTTCATCACATTGTTAGAACAAGGTGGTCACCTTCCATGAACTTTGTATTTAGAATCTAGCAGAGATAAGGAACTAAGCCAACCCAGAACTGAACCATTAAAGAGGTGATTATTGATGGGTCAAGCGGAAATATGCTTCCTTGGTGACCTTTTATTTTACATTCAAACTTATTGAAATCCTCCTCCAAAAATGAAAAGGAAGTTCAAGTTTAACATCACATTCCAGGAACCTTTTATTACTTAACAATGATAGTTAAACCTCACCTTTTACCTGTTCTGCTGCTCCATCCCCTCTCTGTTCACTAACATATCCTTTTATTTAGCCGAATAGATGCTACACTCCTACTACTCCATCCATTTGCTCATGGGGTGGTGTTGCCATGTGCTTTCTGCCTTGCAAAAGCCTGTGCACCTGATAGAGAATTCATCTAATATTTCCATGTGTGCTTGCCTGATATTGTCAGACAGAAATAGCCAGTTTGTCTTTTGGGGCCTCCCTGATCATAAATCAGTTTATATAAATCTATAAACAATTGCAAACTGTGGCTCTAAATAGGAAACTTATAAAGGTCCAGTGGAACCTCTGGCCATATTTATTCTTTTTGCTCAATAAACAGTTACTGATGGCTTACCACTTTTCAGGAGCTACAGTAAATGTACAATGCTAACAATTATTGATCTCTTACTTTCTCTAAGGCACGGTACTCAGAACTTGACATGCAACACAACATTTCATTAATCCTCAAAGCTCTGAAAGATAAATGCTATTAACTTCATTAACAAGATAGGGAGACAGAGGTACATAAAGGCTAAAAATTTTGCAAGTGCCACCCAGATAGGAGTGGTGGGCACCCTCAAATACAAAGCCTTCTCTTACATACACCTCCCTTTATATTCATGAGATTGAAGTAACAAGGAATGCTAAAACTATCCACAGGCCCTGGGGGACTACGTAACTTGCCCAAGATCACAAGGCTTTAGGGTACAGTAGAGATCAGGTAACATTTTTTGAGAGTAAACAACTGTATTCTTTCACAACCCCTCCCTTTCTCACAATGATATCCTTCTTCAGTTAGTGATTTTGACTTTCCGATGACAAGGTTCAGTAAAAAAAACCAAAAACAAACAAAAATACAATTTTGCATGTTGTTAAAAATAATTGCCTCTTAATTTTATGGCATCACCCAATATCCTAAGTGCTTAAAGTTCCCCATTACAAATCAAGAAAGACTGTGAATTCACTAGCACTCCAATAACTTCATAATGTCACATTATAAAAAATTCTGTCCATAACATCATTTGTGCAAAGGAAGTCCCTTTGTCTGAGCTTTATTATTTGTTTTTAAGCTAAATAAAATACAGAAAACAATGATCTAGTATGCAGCATGGATTTGCCAACACTAGTTCAAATTAGACCTGCCAGCTAACCCCTATTTCTCACCTGTGAGTCTAACAAATAATTTATAAATGTTGACAGTATTTACATTATTATTTTTATAGCTCACAATTTACAACCCTGACTGTCCTTGAGAGGCTCTGTGTATTTGTAACAGTCCCCTCTAGGGAAGATTCATCGTATGAGGACTCAACAACTGTGCTCAGGAAAAATCCAGGCTCATTTTACTGAATTCCATTTCCCTAGAAACATTACTATTCTTCATTGATTATGTAATGGAGGATTAATTATGCTGTCACTTAGTGTATTTACATCCTTGGTGGTTGTATTGGCTCGCTGACTTTCAAATGGCCAGTGTGCATCCTGCAGCAGGACGTATTTGTTTTGTACTCTGTCTCATTGTCACATAGTGTCACTAAGCAGGTGCCGTGTCTGTATTTCAAAACAACTAGGGGGACAGGAAAAGTCTTTATCAAGTGGTTATTTTGAACTCTTCAAAAGAAACTGGGTTGATGTATTTTTTTTTTTACTTAATAAACTACTAGTGCATAGTGATTAAGAGCAAAAATATCTAGACTTATGACCCAACTTAATCAGTTATTGGCTCTGTGACTTAAGGTGGACAAGTAAGTAAAACATTCTGTGCCTGAATGTCCTCAACTTTAAAAACACAGGCAAAAATAATGACTACATGACAGAGTATGGAAAGAAATAAATGAGATAAAGCAAATCACCTGACAGTGTCTAGTACCTGACACTCAGAAATGCCGCCATCATTTTATGCTATTATTGCACAGAGCTGCTGCTCAGTGATTCCATAAATATACAGCCAATATGGTGGTGATTACAAGCTTTTCTTTTTATTTTTTAATGATATATCTAGGCTTAATCTCTGTTTATCTATTTATACAGTATGTTTATTTTCTTTTCCTCAGACAGAAACGACAAGCAGTTATAATATTCCCTCTTGAACGATTTTTTCTTCCTAGCATCTGATGTAAAGACTATGCTCAAGTAATTGTGAGTTTTATAAATGTCTAAAAGTAGGCCAGTCAACATGATGATTTCCACTCCTTTGGGTATATTCCCAGCAGTGGGATTACTGAATCACGTGGTAGATCTACCTGTAGATGTTTGAGAAACCTCCATCCAGTTTTCCATAGTGGCTGTGCTAATTGACAGTCCCACCAGCAGTGTACAGGAGTTCCTTTTTCTCCACATCCTTCCCAACGTTTGTTATTCTCGTTCTTCTTAATAATAAAATAGCTGCACTCCTATGTTTGTTGGAGCTGTATTTACAATAGCCAAGATATGGAACTGACCTAAGTGTCCATCAGCAGATGACTGGATCAAGAAAATGTGCTATATATACATAATGTACTACTACTCAGTCATAAAAAAGAATGAAATTTTTCCATTCACAGTGACTTGGATAAGCTTGGAGAAAATTATATTGAATGAAATAAGCCTGGCATAGGAAGAGAAATATCACCTGTCCTCACTCATAAGTGGGAGCTGAAAAAGAAAAAGAAAGAAAGCAAGAAACAAACAAACAGCAATCACAATATTAGGTTGAACTTTCAGAAGGAGAGAACAGAACTGTGGTTACCAGAGGTGGAAAAGGGGGAGGAGGAAGGGGTTGGCAAGAAGTTGGGTGAGACAAGGAATGATTATGTTTTGTAATGACAAATATGCCAGTTATTCTGATTTGATCATCACAAATTGTACACAGGTATTGCTATTCAGCCCTGTACCCCACAAGCATGTATAATCAATTATGTTTCAATAAAAAAATAGTAGATTCAAAAAAAAAAAGAAAACAAAAAAATGTTGATATTAAGTTAGTGGTTTAACCACCCAGAAGTTTTTCTCAAGTGACTTTAATGCACAGTAATTTAACTGTACATCCCTAGTGGGATAAACAGAAATCCTAAGCTGTTCTCTGTAATTATATTGTTGGAAATAGTATTGGTATCATTATTTTGATACTAGTACATATTATAGGATAAAGCAAATATGTAATTATGTTAATATTATTAGCAATGAAGATTTTCAGTGTAAGAAGAAAAAGGTATAAATATAAAATCAAAAAAATTATGTACAAAACTTAAAATTTTGATTTAAATTGGAAATACTGATATGGATTCATTACATATTTTATTATATATAGTACATGCATAATGAATGCAAACAAATCAAATCAAATAAAAATAAATGAGTAGAAGTAGGCCAGGGATTAACCTTGAAATATGATCTGTCACTTTCCATTCATGTCATTGAGTGAGTTTCTTTGGACATAACCGCCATTATCACACAAATTCATCTCTCTCCCTCACACTGTAACAAACATTGGGACATCTAAATAGCACAATAACACAGTATATCTCAACATCTGCACTATTAGTGCCTTAAACACCTTAATGCATGTCATTTCATCAGTCGCCTATAGCCCAGCAACAACTTTGTCTTCCTTCTTCCACCTTTACCTAAAGAAATCAAGGTGCTCTTTTCATAAACTCTAAATCAAACCATATCGTTATCCTACTCAATACTCATCAACAGCTTTCTATCACACTTGGAATAAAACCCAAACTCCTTACCACAGCCTCTATGGTAAGCCTTATATGAGTCAATCCCTGCCTTTCTCACTGATCTTGTCCCATGCTTTTTCTTCCTTGAACCCTAGGTTTCAGTCACCCTGATCTTCTTACTTTTCAAACACACCAAATTCATTCCTGACCCAAGATCTTTGTTCTTGTTCCTACTCCTAGAAGTCTTTTTCAGACCTGCAAATACCTTGCAAATTTATGTCCTCCAGGTCTCTACCAATATGTCATCTTTGTTGACTGGACTCCCTAGAATAGCCCCCTCTTTCACCATTTCTGTCCCTTTACCCTGTTTCTCTTCATGGTATTAATTACTATTTGTACTTTTAATAATTATGTATTTGTTTATTATCTGTCTCTTCCACTAGAACATAACCTATGGAAAGACAAAGACTTTTAGTATTTTGCTTATGGCTATATCCCTACTGCCAGAGTCTAGAACAGTGACATAGGAAGTTTTAAAGTAGATAGTTAAGAATATGAATATGAACTAAAAAAGAGCCCTCCATGTATTAAGAAGTCATATACATCATTTGAACTCAAAAGAGACTAAACATAACATTTATTATTTCAAATACAGAAAACAATATTTTTGGTCATATATTTACCTTGCTTTTATTTTCATGAGAATTCATCTACTACATTTATCCTAATTTACCTATTTTAATCAAGCAAAAACTATTTAATGAGTAAGATTATTGTTAGGAAAAATATATTTTATCATGTAATACTTTAGAAAGCTATGAGATGAAAAATTAATAGTCATGATTTATTTAAATATTTCCAAGGTTATGTTATTTACCTAAATAACAAAAAAATCTGACCTACTACTTCAGTAAAAGTTAATGATATTCCCTTCACTGAAATGGTATTTTTACTCTACCAGAGTTGTTTTTCTAATACAATTGTGAGAATATGCACTATTTTGTCTATATTTTATTAGTGTGGCTGAATTTTAATCAGAAGTTAGAGTTATATGGGGTAAAAAAAATTTGTATCTGATTCAACACTGTCTGATATGGTACAAATAATTAGACCATAGTGTCTAAATGTGGAGATTGAGTTAAGTAAACTTAAAACAGTTTTTGAGAACAAACCAGTAAAACAAAGTTTGTACTAAACTTGTGACCTTAAGCTATGGATATTAGAGCAATTACTCTCTACTATCCTCTTATGCAATCAACCTGAAATGTAGAACAGCTTAGTAATCTTCCTAGAAGTGATTTTCCTCCAAGGTTAAATTACAGGTCTGTCCCTTTATAATATATTCATTACAGTATGTTTCTACAAAAAACAATACAGTCTCTAGCAAAACCTTAAAGAAAAAAGCTCCTTTCATTGAGGAATTTAAATAATATCCCCAGTAATCTGGGAGAATGTAAATAGAGGTTTGCCAATATAAACAATTTTAAGAAATAGAGTCTGCTTAAAAATAAGAACCACCACCTTATGAAAGCTCTCCCAGTCCCATGAGAGTTGGATTGAAAGACCGGAGACAGTCCTTCATCCTGTAACTCTTTATTGATTGCCTTATATGTCCCATGTCTCATACAGGGTGTTGGGAATCAAAGATAGCAATCCCTGTAAGTTCTCAATGATTACCAGGTGAGTCAGACACACACACCTGAATAGAGCATGTCTCTCTCCTGAAGAGGCGAACCTTCCAGGACCTGCTAAGAATTACCTATCCTCTTCTCCCAGTATGGTCTACACTTATGTCTGTATCTTACAATTTAGCACTTAATGAAATATCTTGTCCAGTGTCTTCAAATGTATCATTCTCTATTCTCAATCTACATTTTTTTTTTTTTACTTTTTATTTATTCAAAATGCTTAGCATAATGAAGGACTCACAGTGGACATGAATCAAACAACAAAAAATCATGTTTATGTTCAATCCACGACACAGTACAAATGAGTCACTCTTTATACTAGTGTTTTGAAGGAAGAACTCTAAGTTATATACTTTTTGACTGATTACTTAAAATCACAAATTTCCAAATTGTAAATCTCCCTTCTTTTAAAAAATAAAATTTCTCCATAGTGCCTATCATTATTAAGTTTATATTCTACTCATTCATTTTTTTTTAATTGAAAATCTTCCTCAGTAGAATGTAAACTCTGCGGAGGGAGGAATTTTTGTCCAGTGTGTTTACTTTTTATCCCAAATGACTAAAAGATTGCCTGACACATACAAGATGCTAAATAAAGACTTGTGGCATGAATTTTAAAAAAGGGATCATTTCAATCTTTAAAACAAAATCATAAGAATTTTATCAATGCAATCTGTGATATAGAGGAGATAGAAATATATATGAGATATACAGGATATATATAGCATATGTATTAGGATACTTCAAAAAGTTCATGGAAAAATGGAATCAAAAGACAATGCCATTCCTTTTATGAACTTTTTGAAGACTCCTTACACACACACACACACACACACACACACACAATCTCCCTTAAGTGAGTGAATAAATGAACAAACTTTTGTAATGATAAGGTCAATAAAATGTTACAATATACTTCCTCAGTGCTAACATATGTATGAAATATTTTAATATTTTCGAAATCAGGTTTCATCTTAAAATTCATTTGTACATATGATGTAATGGTGATGTAATTATTTTTCTCTCCATCAAAATTCTGTTAGTCATTTTATGGCCTGTGTGTCACACTGACACTTTACTAGAAGTGAAGGAGCGTGGTCATTTGTGTGTATCAATGGCCAGTATCATAACTCTAGCAATAACCATGGTTTATTGGTAATTGCTATGGTCAGCATCACTGACACTTACAATGTGAAATAGGTATGATGCTCAGGGGAAGGCACTTCCTTTCTGGAATTTTTTTCAACAATTCAGATAGCTGTGCTGGGCAGTTGCCATATATCCTTATGTAACACAGTCCTGGGAAGTAGTTATTTTTAGATGATTTTAGTTAAATAGAAAAGAATGAACTCAACTTTTATTAACTTTAGCTATTTCTTTAAAAAGAAAAAAGCATACAAATGCTAATGAAACAACAGTACATTACTGCACTAAATTTAAGTAAAACATCAGTTAGAATAACAAATAAAAGAAACAGAAATGTCCAGGTAAAACCTGCTTTCTGGCTTGGCTGATAGTGAGTTGTGATGTTAGATGGTAGACGTAGTATTTGTTCATCACTTACTATATGGTGGCTACTATGAAAGGGGCTGTTCATACATTTGATTCCTGCTTTATGGATGAGGAGACCGAGACTTGGAGAGCTGAGTAACTCGTTCAAGGTCACGCTAACAGTGAGCAGTGGAGCCGTGATTAGAATCACGATATACTTTCGATCTGCTTTATAGTCCTTGCTGTCTTGCTTACAGGACTGGTTTAATTTGAGAGCAGGTTCCAGCCAGTCCAGAAGCTGCCTTCAGGGGCAAGGCCAAATTCATAGGCATGTGACTCCCTTCCATATCTCTCTACTCCTCATCCCCTCTTAGTTTAAGCCTCTGCCGTCTCCATTTTGAAATTCTTAATAATTTTGAACAAGCAACCTTGCATTTTCATTTTGTCCTGGGATTTACAAATTAAGTAACCAATCCTATTAAGCAGCTTTAGCATGGGAATTTCACATAATAATTTCACCTTGGTTATTGTTTATTGATTTTATTTTCTCTTTGAAAAGATATTCAAGCAGACTAAATTTTCTCCCAAATATGGGTATGTGTTAATCATCCCTTCCTGCAGTCCCATTTCTTTCTTTTCTTTTTTTTTTTGTCTTTTTCGTGACCGGTAAGGGGATCGCAAGCCTTGGCTTGGTGTCGCCCGCACCGCACTCAGCCAGTGAGCACACCGGCCATTCCCATATAGGGTCCAAATCCGCGGCGGGAGCATCGCTGCGCTCCCAGCGTCGCACTCTCCCGAGTGCGCCACGGGTCGACCCCTGCATTCCCATTTCTTTCTTTTTTTTTTTTTTTTTGTCTTTTTGTCTTTTTTCCGTCTGGCAACGGATCGCAACCCTCAGTGTTGCCCCCGTACCGGACCGGGGACCGGCAACGGGATTGCAAACTTCGGTGTTGCTCCCGCGCCTCGCTCAGCCAGTGAGCGGGAACCGGTCTGTATGTGGGATCCGAACCCTCGGGCGGGAGCGCCGCCGCGCTTCCCAAGTGGCGCACTATCCAGTGCGCCACCGGGCCGGCCCCTGCATTCCCATTTCTAATTGATGCAATGTCAGTCTGACTCTACTAGGCAAAAGCTCCTTTGCTCCATTGTTTTAGGCTTATCAGTTCTTAGGGGACTTCACTACCTCTTAAGGTCCACCTGTGGATTAACCCTTCATTATTTTGTTATTATTCAGAAGATTTATTATAGGTTACTCTCCTTCCTCAGCCAATTTCCTTCTTCAGATTATAATCAAGGCTGTTAATTCAACTATTTATTCAAATAAAAATGAAAAAAAAAAAAAACATATCGAAAAGGTTGCACACTGTCACCTGTTCTAGATTCCAGAACATTCTTTATGGATCAGTTGCAATTCAATCCTCTCGATCAAAAGAAATGCACCAACCTGATGCTGCACTCACTCTTGCAGTTATTTCTGTTATGTTATTTATTTCCTCTCTTTTTCTTTGCCACCCAGAGTTATTATATGCTTCGAGAGGCTAACGGGTCTTTTACAAAATCAGGAGAAATGCATTTATGTCATATAGAGGCTGCATGTGAATTACAAATCTGACAGGGTGTAATAACAATATAAAAGCACCAGTGAAGAGAAAAAAATGAGCAGAATATGCATTTATTTTATGAAAGGGTTTCTTTCCTTGAGGGGGAAATCTGCACATTTACCATCTGTAACAAAGGAGATGTTGAACCACGTAAATGAATTACTCCAGCTCTGTGTACATGTGTATACGGAATGGGATGAACTTGAAATGACATTAAGCAATTTCGTTATTGTCAAAAAATGAAAATAAAGAACACTACAAGGCATGACTAATATAGTGAACTCCGAGATGCATTTTCAAAGTTTTTTCAAAGGGCTATAGTAATTCATATGAGAAATCAAATGTGATGTAAAGTAATATAAATTTTCCCAGATTAAAAAATTATATTGCATAAAGCTTTCATTATTCTTCATAATGCATGTGAACTGAACATCCACAATATGCTGTAAGAAAAAGGAATCAGTACATTTATCCAAGAATTAGATAATCTGGAAAAAAAAAACAAAACAACTCTGGTTAAGATTTAGAGTTAGTCTTGCTTTAAATGGCCATAGAGTTCAAGGGTTTTTACACCACCTTCAAATACAAAATCAAGTGTCTACCTCAATATCTGTCAGTCCCTTTCAAGTACTTTCCAAAACAGAAAGAAAAATAGTTACTCCTCCTCCACTCCCCAAAGTTGCCATGTTAATAGGGAATAGCAACATTGTTTCAACAGTACAATCTAATTTCTCTATCCTTAGAAGGACAGGCTTTTGTCTTTTTCTTTTTAATATTCAGGATGCAAAATAATCCAGATAGATATTCTTTTAGAATGAGAAAGAATACACCCTTAAAGACATGGAGACACAGATGTGTACTGATCTTAACTGGTTTGTGAATTCCAACACCAAATGGCATCGCATCTCCCCGTTGCAGGGGCAGAAAAACCCAACTTCCCTTCTCTAAGGGTCTGGAAATGAAATCGACATAGATTAAGAGGAGAAAAGTGTAATACAGGTCTATACGGCTCAGGAGCCTTCGTTAAAAAAAAAAAAAAAAAAAAAAAAAGAAGACCCAAAGAAGCAGTTAGAGTTGGTTACTTGTATATTGAATTAGAGAAAGAGTAGTAAATTGTGAAGGAGGATCTAAATTATGTATGGAGGCTTGAGTGATAAGAATTATTTTAACAAGGTCTGTACAGAATTCTCTGTCTTGACTTCTTGTCCTTGCCGATAAGGATATTGCATCTTTCTAGTATAGGAAGGGCGTCTTTCACATGGGAATTTTATCTTCAGCTTTAAGAGCAGGAAGGTCGAAGTGATCTTTTTGTGCCTGCTGTTTTTCAAGTGTCTTTAACTTAAATAGTCGATACGCCAGAATAGCATATTTTAACTTCTTCACCCTCCTACTGGAGCACTCAGCTGCAGAAAACTGTTCAAAGATTATGTTTTAGGTTGGGCTGGATGCCAGAGCAATGATTAAAAGTTTAGAGGACAAGCATATTTAGGGAAAAAAGGTGCATTAAATCATGTATGCTATTCTTACCTTTACACTTTCTCCTTCTCCTGAGATTCTTGTCTTCAACTATGTTTTACAGGGGTATGGTTATTTCTCAGTGATTTTTTTGTTTGTTTGTTTTGTAATAATAAAAAAAAGTTTAAACGTGAGTCAAACATTAATTGTATTGAGTAGATGTCTCTGAGCTCTACTGTGAATGACTTGTGGTGTGGTCACCTCAGAGGTGTATTCTCACTCCCTTACAGACTCTCTGCATGTGACATCAGTTTGAAAGATGTATATAGCAGAGCTTAAGCATATCAGTTATCTCTTTCTATTTGTAAATATTTGGGAAGCAGGGCTCCAGTCTGTTCAACTAGATTTTTAAAGTGGCTGGAGAGATCACTGTTTATTAAGCACACAATGATATGAAAAAGGCATGTGCTTGTCTTATTTTGTTGATTTCATAGTTATAGAGTAAGCAAAGTTCACATGCATCACCAGCCAGTTGGGCAGAATTCCTCTTGTCTGTACCTCTTCTGAACTGGATGATACTTTAGTATGTTAGTTCCTCACTTTCTTATTGAATCTAGTTTATTAAAAGTTTCTCTCATATATAAGGATGAAATAATTTACCTTTCTTCTCCCATCCACCTAGATCATTTAGCATCTTGGAAATAATAAAAAGGTTTGAGTGTGATTCTAAATTCAATATTATTTTATTGACAAAACTTTACACTTAGTCCAAATTCATTTTATTTAAGACAATGGGTATCTTGAGAGGAAGTTCATGAGTCATCTCTAGACTAATGATAAAGTGGGAGAAGGTGAAGATGTAACAATCTCATTTCTTCTTTACCTGCTATACCAATTTTCAATCTCATCTAGCATTTTCTTGTGGCAACTATAAAAAGACCTGTAGGGTATCTTATAGGTGAGGCATCAGTTCTTTTCTGAATTTCTGGACATCGATGATATCATCCTCAACAACCACATCTAAACTGTTTGCGTCCCCAGAGTATTCACTATGACATGATCCTAAAGATCCTATGTGCTTCCCATCATGATATCTCTGGTCAGAGCACAAGTTTTGTGCTGCACCTTATTCTTCTGACGTTCTTTCATGTGGATGCTTCAGGGATGTTTATAATTATGTCCGTAGGCAGGGCTCAACCCCATCACTCCTGCAGTCAAAAACTATTTTGGGGCATCAGTAAAAGTTTGATTTAAGTCATTTATTAATGTATTTATTTTGACCAATAGAACCATTTAAACCCGAGAAATAACTTTTTTTGATAATCTAGTATAAGCCACATTTTGGTTATCATAGTCTGTGACTACGACCTGCTGATTTTTTTGTAAAAAGTTACTTATTAAACATAATCAAAAGTCAACTGTTAAGAGTGATGACATAGAAAGGATTTGTTATCCTGCTTAGTACACTGCCACTTATATCATTGTAGGTAAAATTCATTTAGAGAATTGGAGGATTTCAGCTGTCATGTTATAATGGAGGTAAAAAAGCATTTTAGCTTAACCTTGTTTTATTTAAAAATTCACTATCTTTTAAAACAGGGTGGTCTGTCCCTGTAGATTATGTCACATATTCCTTAGACTCAGGAATTATATTCCTTTTCAAGTTTACGAGTAATGCCAATATGTGTTCCAGTGGAAAGCAAGGTATTTAACAAGACTGTCGGTTGAGAACTGAATATTAATGTGTTCTATAAACCTTTTACCCACCAATCAAAGGATTTTTTGCTTACGGTATTTCATGTGGTTCCCAGGAGAATCCCATAACACTTGTGTAATTGTTCCCATTTTACAGAAATGCAAACAAACTCGTACATGGTAAAAGTCAGATATGTTTGTTCTACAATACTGCAATCACTAATGAGCAAAATAAATGGTGATGCCTAATTTATTTATGACATTTTTGGTATTAAATGTAACAGAAGGAAAAAATATTACTCAAAATAAAATTGATCATCGCTTAGTTTAATATTTCTCTCATGAGATCTTCCTCTCTCTTCCTCTAATCTAGTCATTCTTTTAACAAGTCTTGCATAGTCTTGAACACCTCAAGGCTCATCTCTCCCCTATGGTTTTCCAAATACATTGCCCACCTGAAATATGTTCATTCTTTTATCAATTATTAGTTGAGATTCTCAGGAGGAAAAAGTTGATAGGCTTCATTCATATTTTGGAATGATGTCAGAACGTAAGTCACTGACCCATCTATTATTTGGTTGCCTTTGAATCACATCTATTCCTGGTCCAATCAGCTTGGCCTGAATACAGAGGATCATGTGTCAAACATTGCTGCCTAAAAGTTACTCTTTTGGCAGGTAACCGTGGAATGATCATGGACACCTGAAAGAAGCAGCAGACAGGAGGGAGTGATATGGGCAGAAAAGGGGTGCACAATTTTCTTGATATTTACAATGACAAAACTTAAACTAGTCAGGGATGTCATATTTAAAAATGGTAAACTGCATCCAAAGATATGCTACTGTTAGGAATGACAAATGGCAAATGTTTCATTCAGTGCTCAACTTTCATTTGATACTGAGAGTTTGCACAGCCATTCAGATAAACTCAGTACAGAAAACTCTCAGAATGGAATCCGTCGTAATCCCTGAAAATTCACTGGGAGCATCTCTGGGTGAGGTACTTGACTGCTTCCTTAGCCTTCTTCTGTCTCTACAATTTATATTCTTTGTTGAATTTCTTTAAGAAGTTGTATAACCACAGCATTTTAGCTGCCCTAGTACAAACCTGACTTTTGCAGCTGAAGAGCAGGGATCCAGGAAAGTAATCAATTTGTAAAAGGTCATAAGTTAGAGCCAAGAATTCAAATACCTTGATTATCAGATATGTTAGTTTTCCTTAAACCACACTGCTTCTACCCAAAGCTAAATTTTAAAGTATTCTGAACAATATGGACATACTTATTATTCAATATGTTTGGAAACAAAGTATTCTAAGACAATATTTTTTTTTCAAAAAATATTTTATATACCAACTCCTTGGATAGTTGATTTTCAATATTTAGAAAACAGTAATCTATATTATAATAAAAAATGGATCAATCTTTTATGGAATCTTTCTTCGATTCAAAAAGAACTCTGGTGACACCTTTTTGTACACATTTGCTTGGTGTTCCAAATGCTTGTCGCTGCAAAATTTATACATAGGAAATTAACCCCCAATGTGATAGTGTCAAGGGATGGGGCCGTTAGGGGGTGATTAGCTCATTAGGGCTCTGCCTTCATAAAATGAGATGAGTGCCCTTATAAAAGAGACTTGAGGGAGCCCTTTCGCTCTTCTCCCATGTGAGAACACAGTTAGACGGTGCTGCCTATGAGTAATCAGCCCTCACCAGACACTGAATCTGCTGGTGACTTAATCTTGAGCTTCTCAACGTCCAGAATTGTAACCAATAACTTTTTCTTGTTTTAAATTACCAAATGTATTAGTCTGTTTCTGTTGCTTATGACAAAATAACTGGAACAGGGTAATTTGTGTAAGAAAACAAAATTTGTTGCTTATAGTCTGGAAGGCTAGGAAGTCCAAAGTCCAGGGAACACACCAGGTGAGGGCCTTCCTTGGTGGAGGCTTCAGCAACACAGAGTATCACACTGTGAAAATCACATTGAGTTCCTTGTGTGCTGTCCTTCTAAAGCCCTCAGAACCACGTCCACAATCGCCATTATTAATCCATTCACTACAGCAGGGTCCTTCAATCTAATCACTTCTTCAAGGCCCCACCTTTCAATTGCCATATTAGGATTTCCCACCCTCAACAGTACAATGGGATTAAGCTTCAATACATAAAATTTGGGGTACACAATTCAATCCACTTCACCCAGTGTAAGGTATTTTGTTATAGCAGCTTGCACAGACTAAGACAACCTTTGATTCAATATAGTTAGAAAACTGGATTCAATCTGTATATGACCCAGAAGCAGTTTTATATTTTAATGAATTCTCAAGTTTCTTACTTTTTATTCATCCTTTTTGCATAAAAGTGAAGTGTAGAAATTCCCAGTTGCATAGCATTTGTATATCTGCTCGACTAACGGGTTCCTCAGGATCACGTAGGAATCACATAAGGAGGGAAATGAAGGAATATAGAAATTTGTTCCATCAGCTGTACGGGATTTTATTTTTCTGATTCTGACTACAGATCTACAGCTGACTGCATTTGGAAAAGTTCTTGGCCACATCTAGGTCGGTAGGTTGCTTTAGTGACCCCCTTCATTTTTCACTTTGCATTTGTATTATGGCAGGAGATATATTAATACAAAAAATAAAACAAACCAAAGCCAAAAATTCCCAGGCTATCAGAAATTCAGGTAAATGCTATGGGTGTTCTAGCTTATTTAGATAGCCCAAATAGTGGAAGAATTTCTTTTTAGCAGTGTCTATTTATTCATACCATCTACTAAATAATGTAATGACTACAAAACATTTTTATTTCTGACAAGCTTCTGAAGGACTGGAAGCTACTAAAATCACAATTAAAAGGTTAATATTTTAACAAGCAAAACATTGCATTCAGCAATTGATTGTGTTCAACCAAAGTAGATTCAGTCTTTCTCTTTTTTAAAAGGGCCTTGATTTTCTGGAGAATCAAAAGAGTTATGGGCATTTAAAAATACTGTGAGTACATTATATTCATTTAATGATGAAGAAGAGTTTTTCTATCTTTAAAAAGCAAGTTTAGTCACCAAGGGCACAAAGATTCTTGAATTAATTTTTTTTTTAAGAGGCAAAATGTTGATAGGATTTGTGGGAATAACAGACTACAATATAAAAGAGAGTGGGAACCCAGCAGAGTACACAGATCACAGAAGCATTTAACTGCTTTTTCCCTGAGGCATCTGCTAATCTAAGTAAACTGGGAGTGAAGTCAAAATCAGTGCCTGGTTTCTGGGGTTGGGGGCCCTGTGGGAAACCGAACACATATTAAACAGTAATCACAAGATACCTCACTCTTAGGGTGAGAGAAGGAAATCTTGATTTCCCCCGTAATGGGAATGGAGGTGGAAGGAAAATCTCCAGTTACCATCTACAGCAAAGAAAAAACAGAAAAAGAAAAGAAAACAAGCCAAAAAGCTCTGAGTTGTGGCTCCAACTTATAAATCATTATCAACTGTTTTTGTCTTGTATTTGAATGAATTGGGGGCCCTGGTAGGGTTTAAAGCAGAAAAGTGATAGGATTTGAGTTAGGTTTCCCCTGGGCTGTAGGGAGAAGGCTGGTTGCAGGGAGGCCAGTTGGTTGGCTGGTGCAGTAACTTATCACGGGAAAAAGTCCAGATGACAGTGACAGCAGTGGAGATGGTAAAAATAGGTCATACAGACATTGTTCGCAGGTGCAGCAGTTTGGATTTTCTAACTGTATGAATATGGGATGTGAGCAAAAGGAGTCTCTGACATTAAAATAGTTGAAAATACATACGCCCTTCGATCCACCAATTCCACTTGAAGGTATATATCTGAGAGATATTCTTACCTACATGAACAAGAAGACAGGTACAAGAATGCATGATTCAACATTGTCTGTTACCGTTCATTTTGTTTCCTTCACCAGGGGAATAGATGCACAGAATGTGATAGGTTTTTTTTTTTTTTTTTTTTTCCTTTTTGTCTTTTTTCGTGACCGGCAACGGATCGCAACCCTCAGTGTCGCGCCCGTACCAGACCGGGACGGGCAACGGGATCGCATCCCTCGGTGTTGCGCCCGCACCTCGCTCAGCCATTGAGCGGCTGGTCTGTATGTGGGATCCGAACCCTCGGCGGGAGCGCCGCCGCGCTCACAAGCGGCGCACTGTAGCAGTGCGCCACTGGGCCGGCCCCAGAATGTGATAGTTTTAACTCATGTGGTTCTAGTCAACAATTAAAGTGAACCAGACCAAGGTGTATTAACATGGCTGATCTCAAAACTAAAGTTGAGTGAAAAAATAAAATTAATAGGCATTGTATAACGCTATGCAAAGAATAAAATCCACAAATATTGTATATTGAGTACAAATATGTAAATTTTAGGAAACATACAAAAACTTGAACTGGAAGGATATGCATAGCTTCATGGAAGTAATAGATTTGGAGGAATGAAGGGAAGTAAGAAAATGGAGAGGGGTACATGGGCATTTGTTATAATACTCTGTATTTTCCAAAATTTTCCTTACATTTATCAAAGTCTGAGGCAAAAAAGCTGTTTAAAAGAGAATTGTAACCAAGAAAATTGCAAGTCACTTGATGGCATGGATATCATTTCATGTAAAGTTAGTTCCCAAGCTTGCCCATACTCAAATATGTTCAATAATTTTAGAAACAAAATTCATTGAGAACCTACTGTGGGCAAGATAATATTCCCAATATTGAGAGAATACTCACAGAATGTGATACTGACCCTAAAGAACACACAGCCAAGTGATGTTACCTGGTTTTGATATCTTTTTCAAATGAGATAAGTAGGAGAGTAGGCAAAGTATGAGAGGTATGTATTTATTCTGATTGGGAGAAATTCTTGAGAGGGGGAGTGCATGTGACATTAGGATAAAATGTATGCAGTTGTTAGAACAAAACAGAGAGGTGCTGATTCCACAGAATTGTAGAAAGAAAGCCAAGTGTTTCAAATGTGTAAACGCAGTACCTAAGGCAGCAAAATGCTTAGAACTGACTCTCTAGCCTAGGCAGCCTAACCAAAACGAAAAGAAAAAAAAAAAAAAGAGCACTCTGCAATTATTTTTCCAAAGCAAGCTCAATTGCAGCACCTGAAATTTGTATGCTATTCTTAGCCTTAAAATCACGGATGTTAAGCCCATTGTAATTAAATAAAACATAAAATGTTAAATAACATATGTATGAATATATTATGTGTGAAAATATTTTGAAAGCTCTGCTATGCTACACAAATCTAAGATACCCAATTTTATAAATGTATGTATAAGAATCTAAGAACAATAATAAAAGCTATTTTTTGATGCACTTAGGGTCATGCATAATAGAAACTAAACTATTATACTACCTTTGTGGATTTATTATTGAATTATTAACTCAGCGTTAAGAGGTGTGGGTACTAATATGAGTGCCATATTACAAATAAATAACATGAAGTTTAGAGAAAATAAATGAATAGTATGTGGTACTTTCACATTCTGTGGTCCAAATACTTGAATTTCTATCAGCTATAGGGTATTTGTAGTCCTTCCTATGGATGGTTGTATAACTTGGTAGTTAATTTTTAACTTTTAGTCACAGGGATCAGGGTTCAAATCCTAGCTCAGTGACTTACCAGCTGGGTTACTTCAAAAATTTTGAATTAAATTCTCTAAGCCTCATGTTTCTTATTTATAAAATTATGATTTTACTAACTACATTAGAGATATTGTAAGAATACAGTGAGAATTAAAGAAGTAATGCAGTTTTAAAATAGTCCCTAGTGTTTTGTGAACATTTGTTCAATTTTTGTTTATATATATATATAAATATATATATATATTTAATTATCATCAGGTAAATATGAAGATAATGGTCAATCTCAGGCTAGCAAATTAATTGAATCACAGTTAAAGGACAAGAACAAATTAGGAAACTTTCTTTAGTCTCATATCATTCTGTTATGAATAGTTTTGTTACCGTTTGGGATGAAGTGCATTTTAAAAACATTAAAGATATTTAAAATCATTAAAATCTAAGTACTAGTAATATGCAGGTATTAAGCATAGATTGAACTTTGTTATACTGTCATATGTTGATGTGGACAATTGAGAGATGATCATAGTAACACTTTTGTTGATGTGTTTAATCATTCATGGCATTCCCTTTAAAACTCCACAATATCAGAGTATGACAACTGATGATTTATTTTTTATGTATTCAGGTCTTATTTTTTTCCTTTTCTCCCTTACTTCATTCTGCTTATCTGACCTCATCTTAAAACCTCATGTTTACTGGAGAGAGTTACTTCATGAAAGTTTAGGGGAGTTATCCAATGGTTCTTATTTAGTATACAATAAAGAAAACATAACATACTTTTAAGATATACTATTCTAGTATTTTATTGGATTAGGAGTAAATCATGTTCTACTGATGATCATTGTCACTGTATGCAGAAATGATTTTGTAAAGTATCATATTTTCTTTTGGTGTTCTTCCTCATATTTGTGTGATAAAACATTGATTTCTAAATGCCCTTTCACAAGTCCTTAAAACAATAGTCAATTTGCACTTGAAACTCACACACTCTCCCTCCCTCAGTCTCTTTCTCTCTTTCTGCCTCTTTCTTTAATGCCTTAATCTATCAAATAAGCACACATATAGATAGACCTCAATTTATTTTTCTAAATCAATTTATCTCCTACTATTCCTTAACTGAATTCTCTGTGAGACTAGACTGTGCGTGTATGTAGCTGTCTTCACAAGGAGACTACAAATTTGGACAAACTATAATCTCCTCATTTTCACTCAAATGTGTAAATAATCAGGGCAATCTAAAATCATCATTGTCTTCTTTCAAAAAATCATGGTTGAATTAAAGGCTAAACCATTCATAAATTAAAGCAAAAGTATGTTCTCTCATGATTTTAATTCACTTTGCACTAAAAAGCTCACATAAAAACCAGCAAACTACATCATGACCTCCATCCTTGGAGGAGATGTTTTCATGAAAATAAGACACGTAAGAATGAAAATAGCCAAGCTAAAAGAGTATTAAATATATATTAGTTTACAGTTATCTGATCTCTCAATCTGTTAGTGGTCAATTCCTCACTACTATCTTCTGTTTCAAGTAAGGTTCTTAAAAGGCAGATAACAACAACAAAAAAATACTCTAATTAAAAAAATAATAATTTGATATAAACCTACTATGATATTAAAAAGTGCCATTGGGAAGAAAATATACCATAGTAGATAGAAATAAAGACTCTGAAATCTAATCTAATGGATTCAAATCCTGGTTACTCACTTAAGAGCTCTCTTGTCTCCCTATCTAATTCAATTCAAGACCCAATTCTAGTGATTCCGTATCCTTGAAGCCTTCCACACAGAACACAACAGACCACCTTCTTTCTCAAATAAGCAATTTTTCTTAACTCATTTTTATTTAATATTTAATATTGATCTTTATAGGATATATATATGTTTATAGGTTTAATTGTTATATAATTATATATATTATTAAAGGTTAAGCTTCTCAACTAGACTAAGAACCACCTGATGCAAATAAGGTGATGTCTCCCACAGTGATGCCTGCATAGTGTCTTGCAAAAAGTTTGTATTCAATAAATATTTGTTTTCCAAATTGTTAGAGATGGTAGTTTATATTCAGGATGGAAGATTCAAACCTCAACCTCATAAGTTTAAGTTTAAGAGAGGCAAAAAATAAAGGGACACAAAAACCAATTTCATTGTATAATGTTGAATATACTAATTATCCTGATTTGACCATCACATATTGCACACAGGTATGTATATTCAACTCTGTACCTCACAGGTATGCACAATCAACTATATTACAATAAAAAGTACATAAAATTAAAAAATATAAAAATTAAAAATTAAACAAAGGAAGAATTACACCACTGGCTTTCCTGGTTTTCTGGCTTGCAGATGGCACATCATAGTACTTCTCAGCCTCCATAATTGTATGAGCCAACTTCATAATAAATCTACTCTTATATACACCAGAGGAATAAAAGAGAGCGAGAGGCCAAAAAAAAAAAAAAAGTTGGATTTGAATCAAGAACAGTTTCGGCCAATGTTATGATTGTTAAGAGTCATATCTAAATCACATCCCAAAATAAACAAGTTATCAAAAAAGTGAAAATAAAGGAAAGGTGGAAGGAGAAAGAGAATTAGAAGATTTTGACTTAAGAGCTATATTAATCAATACAGAAGTGATTATTTGATCTAGATCAAAGAATCCTATGTGTGTTCAATTTTAAGACCCATTGTATTTCAACTATGACTTAGGATTTATAAATTATCTTTCTTTTTTGTCTTCCAGTGGAAAGAAAAAAAGTCGTGCAAGTCCTATTTTCGGGCAGAGAAGCATGCATTTTTAAAAATGGACTAGCATTTCCAAATTATTTATAGTCTACCTGCTTATATTGCTTATGCCAGATATCCAGATTTTGTATATGAATAATAAAGAAAATCATGTGCTCTTTCTGTAAAGTTGAAATTTTACTTCAGCAGTAGGAGATTGAGACCATTAATAACTATTCCAAATGCATGTGTACATTTCAGATAAATTCACACTCATAGCTAGAATGTTCTGCTCTGCCTCTTGTCACAGGGATTTGCACATGCTGCTTCCTTCACCTGGATGCAGCTTCCTTGATCAGTCCACATCGTTCACCTCCCTTTTACCTAAGTTGCACTTATTTATTTTTCAGCTCCCTTTTCAAATGCCACTTCATCCAAAAAAGCTCCCTAACTTGCCTCTCAGACTAGCCCTTCCTCTGTGATAAATTCTTATAGATGAATGCTTCTGATTTGGGATTCTTATCTAGTAGTTAAATACGGGATCATCTGTGTGATAATTAGATTTACACCCTGCCTCCTCTATTAGACTGGAACTTAGGGAGGAGATGATGAATCACAGATGTTTTTATTCACAATGTCAGATACATAGAAAGGTAGGGACCTTTATTAAGTAATAAATGGAAGTGATTTACTTAAAGATATAAATTCATTTTTAAAGAACTGCAGCCTCTTCATTTCAGTGTGGCATGAATTCCATAAAAGTTCTCAATTATTTTGGCATCAGATTCAATATTGATCAGCATTTTTTAATTTGTCTAGAGCAATGATTTATTTATTAAATGCATGTGGTCTTTTCTTCACTTATTTACCTAGGATAATGTTATGCTCTTCAAAAACCATCTCTTATTTTTGAGTATATTTTTATTTCTTTCAGTTGGTTTTCAAAACTATCTACATTTTTTGCTCCAAACTACCAATAGGACTTTCTCTCCCATTATTCTTAATATTCTGCCTTTATCAAGGCCAGTCTCTTTAGAAGCCAACAGCTTGTGGACACTGTCTCTGCTTTAGTTCGTCTCTGAAAATGCTCAGTCTACTGAACCTACTCTCTTCCCCTTTTCACCAGGTTCTGCGGTTCTGCTTACCCTTAAATATTCAGCTTCCATCCCACCTTCTCCCTGAGTCTATGTTCATTTCCTTCTGCTCCCCAATGTCTATTGTACTTTTATGCTGTTCCACACAATTCAGCACTTCATACAATGTCTTGTATTGTTCGTGGATGTTTTACAAGCTTGCAGAGTCAAGAATTGTGTAAAATACTTCTGTATCCTAAGGTAGTTCTAAGCACATCATTACAAGGGTCCAAATTTTCATCCGGATCAATTACTCATTCAAGTCTTGGCTCCAAATGCCTTTGTGAAGCCTCCATTCTTCCTTAGTAAGTGCACATACCTGTATTATGACCATTTTATCATTTTGTGTTTTAACCTTTTTTCTTCTTTTCTTTTTACTCCCTACTAACAGGAGAGCTTGACCAAGTCAAAGAGCATGTCTTTTACACAACTATATCCTTAGTATCTAGCACAATGTCTAGTAGAGGATAGGGACTCACTATGTATTTGATAAATTAATAAATCAATAATCTTGGTCTCCTTTTATTTGGACAGGCATCAGATCTTCTTACTTTATAAGAAGAATAAGAAAATTTGGTTAAACTCTGAAAAAATCTATCTGCTTCGATCTTTAAAACATAAGTCAAATCAAAATTTTTATTAGAATTTGTTTTGTGCATAGAGTATAGCATAGTGGTTAAGACTTGAGCTTTGCAATCTAACATGTGTGAGTTCTCATTCTGTGTGACCTTGAGGAAGTTACAGTAACTGCATGAAAAGTGAGAATATGACTAACTACCTCACAGTGTTGTTGTAATAAAGCAGTTCAATGCATGTAAAATCCTGGCAAATTGGCTGGCACAAAATAACCCCTCAATACATTTTAATTAATTATTCTTTATTAAAGCAAGAGGGGAAAAGGTTAAATGTCATTTTGTGTGCTTCACAGATTTGAAAGCAATCATGTATTCCAGATGAATATACATTTTAAAAATAAGATACAAAGCATAAGCATAGACCAGTGGAATACCTTCTATTACATGTCTGTAAAGATCTGACCACCTTGAAACACAATGTCAGGAGCCTGCATTCTTTGTCTGTCAAAGGTCAAATAGTAAATATTTCTGACTTTGTGAACAATATTGTTTCTGTCAAACTACTCATAGCATGAAAGTAGCCACAGACTACACATAAGCAAATGGGTATGGTTGTATCCTAATAAAACTTTATTTATAAAAACTGGTAGTGGGCCAGATTTACCAACCTTGCAGACTATGTGGACACACTTATGTCTTACTAGATAATTCCACCACAGGTAATAATTTCACACTTGCATAGTATATTTATACAATGAGGACAAAAGTTTACTGGAACAGGAATACTTAAAAGGTAACCTTTAAGAAATAGTAATGTATCTTTCAACCTTTATGTGCATTTGAATACATGTGAATTCTAACCTCAATTATGAATTAGCTGTTTACCAGTGACAAGCTTTATGTCCTTTGATGCCTGTGGGTAAGTCGAATTTATTATTACTTTTCACCCTGGCATAGTACTTTGCAAATAGTAGATGCTCAATTCATGTATACCTTAGAGGAAAAGCTAATACATGCCTCACATTCAACTAAGCACAATTCTGCTCATGTATTTTTAAAATTAACTGAAGAAATTATCAATTAATGCAAAGATACTGGGCTTTCAATCCAAATAGGCCTACCCCTGTTCCAGATGTTCATTCTGCTGGCCACGTGTCTGGGTAAGTTCTGTAGCAGGGCAAAGATAATAATATTTATCTAAAGCAATGGTTGTCAACCAGAGGGCAGTTTTTCCCTCAGAAGACATTCACAGTGTCTGGAGACATTTTTGATTGTCACAACTTGGGAGCAGGGATGCTACTGGGGGGTAGAGACCATAGATGCTGCTCAACATCCTGTAGTGTGTAAGACTGTTCCTCCCCCCAAGCAATTATCTGACCTCAAGTGTCAATAGTGCCAAGTTTGAGAACTCTGTTCTAAAGGCTTTGGGGAGGATTAATTCACACAGTGCTACAGAGGTTTAGCAGAATGCTTGGCTCAAAAAATCTTAACTAATAATAAGACCAATTATCTAGTGACTGGTGGAAAATAAACACTCCTGCAAATTAAGAATGAACACAAATATGTATAACAATAAATCAACCATTCATTCTTTGGGCTAGAAGCATTTATTTAGATTAAATAATAAAATTAATACCTAGTCACATATGTACTGACATCTGGATTTCACATGCTTTTTGTGAGCCTTGAAAGGTTCTGAATGATACTTAACCTGTTCTGTCACTATCTTGGTAAATATATTACTTTGATGTTAATATCTTACTTATTTTAAATTCATGTGGGAAATTTGAAAGTTGTATTTCCTATTTTAAATATCAATGACAACTTAATCAATGCTGCTAAAAACTCCAGTTCTTATGTTGTAGAAAGTAAACTCGCTAGAGAATTAAAAGTGACAGAATCTTCCCATCAAGGACAGAGGGCATACTCCCAGCTAGCTCGTCTACGTTTGCAGCCTGAAAGGTTCCATCTGCTTGTTTCTTTCCTCAGGGAATTGAAGCACCTTGAAAGGGATCAGAAAATTTCAGCATGACAACAATGTTTCATATCATTAGGTTTAAATTAAGTAAGTAGCAGAATACTAAACTGATGACATATCCTGAGGTTGTGCTAATCATAACTTGCGATTTCCATCACTGTCATCAGAACCTTCTTTCCTAGCAGTAGCCCTGAGGCTGCTTCTGTCACCACCCTCTGGGTACAACTAAAGAAGGACACGGCTAAGAGGGAAAACAGAAATGTCTTCTAAATGGTATTTACCAAAAATAGTATCAAAGGACATCATAACTTGCGATCTCCATCACTGTCATCAGAACCTTCTTTCCTAGCAGTAGCCCTGAGGCTGCTTCTGTCACCACCCTCTGGGTACAACTAAAGAAGGACGCGGCTAAGAGGGAAAACAGAAATGTCTTCTAAATGGTATTTACCAAAAATAGTATCAAAGGATACAGACACGCCTTGAAGCTCGTGTTCTTACACAAATACAATATCAAGAATGTTCTACTATCAGCAAATTAAGGTGATGGAAATTGTTCTGGACTCCCGTTACATCAGGGTATGCAAACTTATGAGTATAGGTGTCAGTTGGTTCCAAATAGGTGTGTTGGGTAGGAGTGAGGTTAAAGTCGAAGGAAAATTGGGTTGTTTATGAGCCATCTAAGGATTAATAAATATTCACCTCCAGTTATCTTTGGCCATATGGGTGCAATGTGGTCAGATCTTCCAATTTTTTTATCAAAGAAAAACAGAAATCTGGGTTTTTAAAGTTGAAAAATTTATCAATGAACGAGACTGAAATTAAGAAGTGTAAAAAGTGATACAACCACTTTGGAAAACTGGCAGATTCCAATGAAGTTCAATATATACCTACCTCATGACAATTCTACTCCTAGATATATACTCTAGAGAAATAGAAACATATATCTATGAAATAGATTTGTATAAAAAAAATTCACAGCAGTGTTTTAAAAAATAATGGCCCCAAACTGGAAACAACCCTACCACTTCTCTTTAAGCCATTGTTTAAAAGGCATTGACCATGAATCAACTACAAGATTTTCAGTGTTAGACAGAACAAAGCACAATGGAACTGGTCTGCACTTTATATAGCTTTCTATATTTTCATAGATATAGTTAAAGAGAGATGCTGGGGATTTTGTTAGTTATATCTTTCCATCAATTTGTATTTTTCCATCGATTCATATTTTTCCACTGATTCATATTGAACATAGTTATTTAAATGATTCAAACACTTTTATATTTGCCTCTGTTAATCTATGTCTTTTTAATTTTTATTCCTGCACAAAAGCATTTCTTGGTTTTTAATGATATTGTTCAAATGGTACAGTGCAATTCATTTTAATCTTGTTGAATTTGATTCATCCTTTCCTGCAAGCTGTTTAACTTTATGGAAACGATCTCTGTTGTTGAGAGTTGTGTCATTAGGAGCACTAACACTGTAATTATCTCGATCATGATGGACATATATTATATGGTAAGTGCATTTGTGTTAGTTATCCCATATAATCCATAAAATGCATAGATGGTCTTTCCTCAATTATAGTTTTGTGGATGAGGAAGTTGAGGTTCAGTATTTTTAACTCACTTGCCTAAAGCCACACAGCTAATAAATGATGGAGACAGAACCCTACTACAATTCTACCAACTTCACAGTCTTAACCATTATAATTTTGCTTATCTGAAATTTGAAAGGAATTCCTCCCCATCATTCCACTTATTGGTAAAATGCACAGTAAGAATTGGGTCAAAGTCTTAAAGCATTAAGAAAGCTACTCGGGTGACACATACATTTTTTAGTTTACCCTAAGTTAGGTAACAACCAGTTAAATTTACAAAAAGGAATTTTACCCACCTCATTTAAAAAATCTTGTCCAGAAGAATGTAATTAAAGGCTCAAATAAACATAACCTGGACTCCAAAATAACATTTATGTGTATTTATAGTTTCCAATTTTTTTCTAATCAATTCATAAGGTTATCCTAAGACACTTTTCTTGCCTGCTCACATTGTCATATTTCTGACATCAGATTGCATCTGTTGGTGCACACATTTAACGCAATAGCATTTCTAAGGGTGACGTTATAATACGCGGTCTCATTGGAGAACTAAGACAACCTGTTCTAGAATCTTCTGAATGCAAAAGGCAATACTCCCATCTATATTTATCCATATTCATTTCTTTCTCCTTTTGAAAATGAGAGCTGTATTTTTCTTCCCAATTTTCCTGCACCTCTCTTCTTTGCCCTTATTCCATATGATTAATTCAGTACCAAGTTTTCAATCTCATTTGCATGTTTTCTCACTTTGGAATGTTGTCACCACAAGCCAGGCCACAAAGCCATTTAGGCCAGGACGGTTCTCCCCATCCATTTAACCTACATCGTCCCCCAACCATCTCTCTCAAGTGTTTGTTGAAATATGATGCTTTTGGGGGGAAGAAAAGCAAAACAAACAGTGTACCTTGTTAACCTGAAGTACTTCTTTGTTTTTTTCTTGTAAATATAAAAACCTTGAAGGATCTTTTGTTTGTTCTTGCGTATTTGTAAACATTGGCTCTTTGGATTTCAGCTTTCCTGACTTCATTCTTAACTCAAAACTTCTAATTGTTTTTGTCCTTTTATATGTGCTTTAAATATTTAAGGTTCATATACATTTCCTTGTTCAACAATAGCATTTTGGAGTATTTATAAGGAAGATATTATAAATACCAAACAAAACCTACCTAATCTAAACCTTCTAAAAACTGTGAACTATTACCCTCATTTGACAAATGCAGAAATTAAGCCTCAGAGAATTTAACTGCTTAGGTGTCATGACCCATAAAAAAGTAGACCTAATCCATCCAACTCCAAACTTCATGCTCTAAACTAACGTTCTTGCCAAAATTTCATCTTCTGTCAAGTACTGTTATTCCTTTCTTATCACCTTGTTAGACATCTTATACCACTGAATAATGCCTATTTTTTATCTCAACTTTTAAAAATTATTTCTGACAACTTTAGAATCATATCTTCCTTATTTAACCAGGTCATATATGTCATAAGGAACAATTCAACAATTTCTACTGTATTGGTATTTAATAAATATCTTCTAGGAAAATTCATGTAAAATATATGATTTATACCTATTTTTATTATTTCTCCACTAAATTGACCTGATTCATAAACTTCATCGGAAGTCAGACATATATCACAAAGAAATAGAATATAAGATGGAAAAATATGGTTTACATAAGAGATACATATTCAAGTGCTCTAATAGTTGGTAGGAGGGAGGCAGGACTTCTATCAGGGGAGTCATGGGGGTCCTAGATGCTTCACTCTTTGTAGAAGAGATTACAGTTTTCTACAAAAACCCATTACCTTCTTTCCTAGGGTAATATGACTTTGCTGGATACATGGTTAGACTACATTTCCCAGGCTCCCTTGAAGGATTTTTGTGTTTGTTTTGGGTTTTTTTGTTGTTTTGTTTTGTTTTTTGACTATATAACTAAGTTTTCTTCAGGGAAATGTAAGTAGAAATGAAGTAACCTCCAGGCAAGGGCTTTTTAAACATCAGATGAGTCTCTTGAGTGTTCTTTTTTTCCTTCAAATGTCTGGATTCGAACAACACAAAGGGCCCGGCAGGATGGCACAACCAGTAGATTGAAAGAAACTGGGTCCTCAAATCAGCATGGATGAGAGTTACCACAGGCTAGGAACACCCGCCTTGTATTATAAATGATCAAGTTATAACTTTCTATTATGTTAATCCACTGATATTTGGAGAGGGGAATCTGTGATGGCAGCTTAGCCTGCTCCATAATATACTCTTTCAAACATCTTATGAAACATATCTACCACTTTTCATGATTTTACAACTGTAAGGTCCCAGCAAAAAAAAAAAAAAAGGAAGAAAAGAAAAAAATTACATAAACAATAATTCTGTAGAAGAGATAGTTAATGAATGCATAAATTTAGGAGTGAGCAGTTGTGTCTGAGAGAGTTTTAAATGTTTTCCAGAGCAGGAGACTTAAAGGACAAAGATAAGTTTCCAAAGAAGTTAAAAAACAATAATATAGGAAGTGAACACAGCGTGAACAAAATTTAGGGAGTCAAGAACAGTCAATGGCCTGCTGGTCTGGCTGAAGCACTGGATATAAAAGGATGGCGCCTGGACGGGGTCAAGGAGAGAAAGTTAAGCTGGGCCGGGTCTTGAAGCACTTTGGACGCCATATGTGGTAGGCAGAATAATGACCCCTCCAAAGACTTTTAGGTCCTAATCCCTGAAACCGTTAAATGTTAGGATACAAGGCAAAGGAGAATTAAAGTTGCAAATGGAATTAAGGTTGCTAATCACTTGACCTCAAGATAAGGAGATTATTTTGTATTAGCTAAGTGAGCTCGATGTAATCACAAGCTTCCTTAAAAGAATTAAAGAAGATATGACTATGAAAAATCAGCGATGGCACTGTAAGAGGATTTGGCCTTATGAAGCTGGCTTTGTAGACAAAGAAACAGGCCATGAGCTAAGGAAAGGAGGTAGTCTCTACAAAGCGGCAAAGGCAAAGAAATGGGTTCTGCCCAGAGCCTCCAGGAAGTAATGCAACTCTACTGACATCTTGATCTCAGCCCAGTGAGATCCAAGTCAGACTTTGATGTATAGAAAATAGATGTGATGTCCCAAGCCACTCTGCTTGTCGTTGTCATAGCAATAGGAAGCTCCATGCTAAACCTGACCTTAGGAGATAGAGGATTATTGGGATCAGAATTGCCTCAAGAGGGTCAACCTAGAAGCAATGTGCAAAATGGGTTAATTGGGCAGGACTGAAAAAGAAAAATAGTCAGTAGTCTATTTTTAACATATCGGGACTCAAACAAGGTGTTGCAAGTCACCTAATGGAGCAGAAATAAGGAAGCAGAGAGGATGAATATGCCAGGCAATTGAAAAAGAAAAATAGTCAGTAGTCTATTTTTAACATATCGGGACTCAAACAAGATGTTGCAAGTCACCTAATGGAGCAGAAATAAGGAAGCAGAGAGGATGAATATGCCAGGCAATGAGTATAAGCTTGGTTTTGGGCTCTGTGCCATCCAGAAAGTCAGGGGTGGGAATCATGAGGACAATGTATTATGCAGGCTTATATCGCTATAGTCGTATAATTCCAGTTTGGGGATACTTTTTAAGATATTGCTACAAATATTGATAACAAAACCAAGATTTTTGGCTCCTGCTCATGGTCCCAAAGCATTTGTAAATCTAGACGCTTTCTCCTTCCACATGTTATTTTATGCTCAGTGCAGATGTAGCCTTACCTTGGAACTGCAGGCCTATGTAAAAGTGACATCTTGTGTTGCTTTGATGCATTGCATTTCTGGTTCTCCCTGTCATGATTCCTCTGTTCTAGAAGTCTTGCTTTCAGTTCCTTTACTAAACAGAAAAGAAAGACTAAACCAAAGTCATTGGAACATAAAGGGTATCACCCATGGTATAAAAAACGTTAGGCTGTTCTCTATCTCATTTACACGTTATATGATAATGACAGGAAATCATTCCAATGACAGAGTTTATATCTGCTCTTTTAAGGAATTTTGAACCTGAAACAGAAGGGTTTGATTTTTAAAATGAGACAATACTTATTACAAAAATGCCTTAGAATAGAAAATATGCTGGCTTAAAATGGCTGGAAGCTAGCCTATTTTCTAAAAGCTATTTTCAAGAAATGTTACTTTTCATCACTGATAATGACTTTGTGGTTCCAGATGTGAGTATGTTATCCTATCTCTTGCTATAAATTTACTTTACTGTTAAGTTTGAACCTCCATGGCAATTATATCAAAACTTGCCAATTCATTTTAGTTGAGACACAAATAGGATATTTACACATTTGAGTAAATTAAAAAAAAATACAAAAACCTGGGAAAATACCTATGCGATCCATAAAATTAATTATGAGGATGTTAACAGTTCCTTTCATCCTCATGGTTAAAAGGCTGGTATAAGAAATAATAAAGAGGGAAAATCCTTCCAGCAGGTTAGTAAGGATTATGGTGGTGTGATGAAATCTAGAATAATAGGGCACAGAAAAGAATATATGGCTGAACACAAAAAAGAAAACTAAATGAAAGAAACAGCATGGGCATATGACTACCACAGATGAAGAGTGAGAGAAAAGCCCAAAGCTTAAAGCTAAAAGAGAAAGGAAGGTCTAAAATCTCGAATAATAAAACTAGGGGACTGCTGGGAAGAAACACTCTGGAGAAGAAAGAAAAAGTGCCTCGATCAAAGATAGATGATACAGAATCTTCAACGAAGAGGAAAAGATGGTTGTCAAAGGGAAAGAAAACCACAGAAGCTAGAAGCCTACTGTTGGAGAACATGATTACAGACGTCGCCCTCTGATGGGAATGAGACTGGAGGATACATGGGAAGAAGAAGAGAGTCTCATTTGTATAAATAAACTGTACAAAATCATCATTCAGTGTGTACATCCCCCCCAAAATGAAGAGAAATAGCAATTGTTTGATGTGGTCAAAGGTGGGGTATAGAGGCAGGGTGTGAGCCTGGCTTCTACTTGCTATTTGATCTTTGAAAGTTTCCTAACTATCTTGTTTCTTCATCTGAAAAGTGAGGACAACTGTACCTTCTTCATGAAGCCATTGTGAGGAAGAAGTGAGACAAGGAAACCTCCTTGTGCCCAGTTGACAATAAATGATAGATACTAAAACTTGAATTAGCAATTGGTTGGGAGAAGAACAGGTTCTGGCTTTACTTCTTTCTTGCCTAAGCAAATCATAATGACACAAGACCAATAAGAGAAAGGGAATTCTAAAATTGCTTCTATGTCACTTATGTAGAGAAGGAGAAGACAATCAATTTTCTTGGTAAAAAGAGCTAACACAGGACAAGAGAGAAGGGAGTTCGGGGCAGGCCACTTGGTAAAAGGTAGAAGTTTTAATCCCTATGTGTTGTTTCCCACTTCATCATATAGAAGAGGTGGTAGGGAGAACATTATATAGTAGGCTTTGTTTCAAAGTTAACCCCACAAGCTTAGGAATATTTTACCTGGGATAAAATATGGTCTATATGGTCTGTGAGCTGCCTGCAACGTTACCCACTGTGGTCCTGATTCAAACTGCAAAGTCCTGGAGTCACACCAGACTTTCTAAAACACATCTCCAGGAGAGCAGCTTAACGATTTAACTTCTTTAGTAAGGTCCCTGGGTAAGCATACTAAAATTTGAAACACTTTCACTAAGAGATCTTGCAGCAACTTCATATTTACATGGGAATCATGATCTCATTTAGTCCCATTAATATACCAAATATTTTCAAGTTGTTGAAAATCACCTTTGATTTCTCAGAAACTTCTCAGAAATCTTCTGATGGTATGGCATCTACCTTTCCCTGAGCATTATTGCGAAGTTTAGTTTGCAATTATAAGTTTATCAGGTTGCTTTCATTGACTTTCTAAAACATTTAATGCAATAGGAGAAATAGGTTTCAATGGCAGTTGGGTGGTATTTTTGTAAAAGAGACAGGCAGGGTTGGCCTTGGCCACTTGATGAGATCTCTCCTGGTCATTCTTTTAACACTGAACTGTCTCTGTCCTGGCTGAGAACTGCTGTTTTCAGCAGCTCTTATGTCCTGTAGCAGCAAATGGTTTGGGTTCTCGGCAAGTTTCCTCAACCTGTGCAATTATGTATATTGGTAGACAAGGGTCTGCTTTAGCAGAATCCAAATAGCTGTTTGATATGGCTTGCATGGTACTTGTGATTAGAAATAATGTTACCATTACAGGGTACAGGGCACAGGATAAGTCCATGGTACAGCTAATAGGTAAGGCCAAGAGGTGCATGGGTTAAGGTAAAGTGTACTGGGTTGTATAAAGGCTGCCAGTATACAATGGAGAATTAGGGTATGGGAATTAGGTAGGAAAGTTAGAGTACAGGATCAGTGAAAAGTTCATGCAGCAAACATTCAGAAAACTAAAGAGAAGAAAAGAAAATAGAGTTTGTTTAACCAGCTTCAATTTTATGAGCTGTGTGAGGATCAATTCAAATAAATTGGTTAAATAGAAGAAACTGAACATCTCCCACCCCCGAAAAATCTCTTTCTCCTTTCTTTAACCTCTTACTTAATTGTCTCTAACCACTGTAGTGTCTTCACTCACCACACCCAGCCCATAGAGATATGATCATTTATTTCTTCTTCCCATCACTGTCACGTGTGAGTGCCCTAGTATAGCATCTGCAGCATGATTCTACAACTATGTCTTTAAACATTGCTTTATGCCCTAAAATATGGAGACCTCCTTGAAGACAGATGTTTAGGTTCCCTTTATCTTTATACCCCCAGTACATAGCTCAGGACCTGGAGCGTGACAGAAAATCAATGCATATTTGTTTAATAACAGAAGTTATGGTAAAGAATTGAATACATTTTCCCTGTCTTTAAGGAGGACCATTTCAGTAAGAAGATAAAGACAAGCATATGAATTACTACATTGTAAGGTAGAATACGGTTAGAGTCATTGGAGATTTCATCTAATTAAGGGGATTTCAAAAGGCTTCACAGAAAAGATGGTGCTCAAGATAGGACTTAAGGAATTAATAGGTTTTCAACAAATGGAGTGTGTTTGGAGGGGAGTAGCTATTTCAGATAAATGAAACAGCATGAACAAAGGTAGAGGCAAAATCTCAAGGAATATTGCGTGAACAAAGCGAAGCCCAGTCTGAACAGAGTTCATTGTAAGAACAGCAATTAGATTTTATCTCATATGCCATATATGACAACTGATAGAAACTGCCTGTGTTGAAAGTAATTCCTGGGCCCAGTCTGAGTTCAGCATTTGGGAATGTCACACAAAAAATAGCTGCCACAGAGCAGGAGAATACCATCTTTGATTTAAGGGCTTTAAAACCTACCACCTGAATGCGAGAATAGTAACCCACCATTTATTATTTATTTATTTATTTCCTTTTTGTCTTTTTTCATGACTGGTAACGGGATCGCAACCCTCAGTGTTGCGCCCGCACCGGCCTCAGCCAGTGAGCGGACCGGTCTCTATATGGGATCCGAACCCTTGGCGGGAGCGCCGCCGCACTCTACCGAGTGCGCCACCGGGCCGGCCCGTAACCCACCATTTATTATTTATTTATTTATTTCCTTTTTGTCTTTTTTCATGACTGGTAACGGGATCGCAACCCTCAGTGTTGCGCCCGCACCGGCCTCAGCCAGTGAGCGGACCGGTCTCTATATGGGATCCGAACCCTTGGCGGGAGCGCCGCCGCACTCTACCGAGTGCGCCACCGGGCCGGCCCGTAACCCACCATTTATTATTTATTTATTTATTTCCTTTTTGTCTTTTTTCATGACTGGTAACGGGATCGCAACCCTCAGTGTTGCGCCCGCACCGGCCTCAGCCAGTGAGCGGACCGGTCTCTATATGGGATCCGAACCCTTGGCGGGAGCGCCGCCGCACTCTACCGAGTGCGCCACCGGGCCGGCCCGTAACCCACCATTTATGAGAATAATATTTATGAGAATAATTCCCACCACCATTTATGCTGGTAAAACTCCAAACTAGATGCTGAACATATATACTGGTAAACAGGAAAGACAATGAGGGTACTTAAAAAGATCACAGGCACATGGGGAATCCAGTCATTAAGAAAATATTTTCACAAGTAATTTATAACTACAGTTGTGATTATTACCATGAAGGTCCACTACAATGTGCTATACACTAGGTCTTCAATAAGTTCATGGAAGAATTTGTATTATCTTTTAATTCAATTTTCTACAAACGTTTTGAAGTACCCTGTATGATTGCAAGGGAACCTTTCCTGATATGAGAGTCTGAGAAGAATTTCCTTGCCAAGTGATCTTTAAGCTGCTACTGGAAGGATCTCTCTCCCTAGAAGGGTCATAGGAAAATTAATGCTCCTTGATATCTGTTGGATGTTTCAAGTTCAAAGCGTCCTATATTTCCTGGGTCAAAATTTTACACAAAGGTTAGGATCCTTACATTTTTCCTTATTAACCTAACATTCTTAACAATTAGTTAAAACATCTTTGCTAAGCATACAAAAATGGAATACATATTCTTAAATCAGTAGTTCCTCTTCGTGTGGGTCCTGGACTAGCAACATCAACCTTCCCTGGAAAATTATCAGAAATGCAAATTTTGGGGCCCCACGCCACACCTACTGAGCTAGAAGTTGTAAAGGTAAAGCCTAGCAAACTGTGTTTTAGCAAGTTCTCCTAGTGATTCTGATCATACCAACGTTTGAGAACCACTGCTCTGAACTAAAATGTACACTTTGAAACAGAAAGGGCTTTCTAAAGGGAAAACTCCTCTAAAAGAGTTTCTTTCCCAGTAACAAAAATAACTTAAAGACGTGAACTAAATTTTTTATTGAACATTTAGAAGGCATAAGGAGTTTAATGGAAAAATATTCAGATATTCTATGAAGAGACATAATAATTAGTTGGTACAGAAGCTGGTGTCTGGTGCACCTCTTATTTCTTGTAAAATGCTAAGAAATATTACTGGTCTTTAGGAAAAATTGACTGATCATGACTGCTATCCATAAAATAAAACAGGTTTGTTTTTTCCCCACCTGTAATATATTTATGAATTGGTCACTTTCATAAGATTCTCAAACAAGATAAAGAACAAATATATTTAAACAGCCTCTTCCACAATGGACTATAAGGAATTATCACAGTGCCCTGAAGTGGGTCCCCAAAATGCTTAGTTCAAATGGAAAACTAAGACAAAAAATATTACAAATGTCTTACGATTTACAATTACAAGTAGAGAAAACAGTGAAAACTACTAAAGATATCTTTTCACCTTAGCAGCCTACTGTGCTTTACAAAGATGGAAAGAGAAATACTTCGGTTTTGATTACAGTACTTTGGTGCTGCTGAAGATACTGCTTATGAGTAGAAAACTCTGGTTTCCGTAAAATCTGTGAGAGTTGCAATTATTAAAGACACATCGTCAAACTTACTCTTTGTTTATCAATGTCATCTAAGCCCTTGGTACTCAAAATGACATGAGTACCACCTGGGAGCTCGGCAGAAATGCAGAATCTCAGACCCGACCCCAGACCTACTGAATCAGGATCTGCAGAGTCACATGGCCCGCAGGTAATTCATATGCCCATTAAAGTTTGATGAAGCACTGACACACTTGCATCATCCAAGGGCAAACCATTGACTGGGAGATTTTCTGGTACAGCCATACTTAATTCCTGCAGGTGATGGAGTTCTGGCATCAACCCAAGCAGTTACTACGTACTAATATAAAAATGGTTCATTGCAAACCCTGGCAATAAAAGATATCCCGAATTTCAACATAAAAATGATCAAAAGGAAAGATTTAGAAAACCAAAATCTATATAAATAAATCTATTTAAAAATGGTTTATTGAAGAAGAACAATAACCAGTTTGCCCATAGTGATGCTCTGGTGGTTAAGGGCTATCTTATATAACGTTTCCCAATATATTTCACTAGAGCAGAAATCTAAACAAATCTTTTTTGCTGTGAAGAAAAGCCTTAAAGGATGTTAAAAGGTAATTAATTATACCTCAATTCTGCACAATGAACTGAGAGCTTTACACTATTGAAAACCAAAGGATTATTGCAGCCTATTAACAGTAAGGATGTCTACTGTACTAGAAAAAAACCTTAATTTTTACAGTTTATGACTATGTGAATTCCCCCAACAGATACTTGGACTGCATTAATGGTAACTGAGGAAAATGTTCTCTCTCTTTAAGCACTGGAATTTGCATTTTGTAATGTCACATACATGGTAAAACATTGTCATGGAGAGAGTAAGTTATTCAAAAGTAGATTTAGCCTACAATAATATCAACACTTTCATTTCAAGCTCATTGATTTTTTTTTTACCTTAATGAGTACTGAAATTAGTAGAGTACAAAAAGCCCAATATCAGTTGAAAATCTTCTCACAACTCAATTTAATTTAATTTGAAAATAGCTGTTTTACTGTCTCTCAAACTAAATTTAAGAAATCAAACAGAGCATTAACATGTTAATTAATAAGAAGTTCAGTGGGAAGGTAGGAAATGATTAGTTGCATTACGATTCCTTCAGATTTTCTCCAGGA
>NW_007730998.1:51290-56250 GCF_000696425.1 Galeopterus variegatus | reverse complement strand
GTTCAGTGGGAAGGTAGGAAATGATTAGTTGCATTACGATTCCTTCAGATTTTCTCCAGGAAACTCATTAAAGGGCTCTTCAGAAGTGCTTTTCTGAAAAGATGACAAACACATGGCACATGTTCTTCAGGAATCTTGAAGTGCATGTAAGGCCTGTGTCTGGCTTCTTTCCGTTATGTGGAAGTTCACTGGGGTGTTCAGAAGTGGAGACTCCCCTCAGAGGCATGTCATAAGTGACATACAGCATGTTCTAGGCCAGGCATGTGCACCAATTTGGAAGGGAAGAGGTCAAACTAAATGTACTCAATGTGACGGGAAGCCATTTTCTTTGGTTGGTCAAGGAAGAGATGGTCCATGGTTTTCTTCTTGAAATCAGAGAAAGATGAGGAATTATCTAAATAACCTGTATTTTATAGCTCTTTACATTTAAAATTTTCATAAATATTAACTAATTTGATCTCAACCACTCTTAGGTAGGGTAGATATAATTCTAAGAAGAAGCAAAGTGAAGTCAGATTCACTTTAGCTGTTCAGTTGAAAGCTTTCAATTAACTTCAGGTTCTTTCTCTTTATCTCGCTATTTTTCTTTCCATACCTAAATACACCATTTTCAAAAAATACATTTTAGATTCTTGAAAAATATATATACAATTCCAGATAAAGTGTGATTTAGATATCAGGATAAAATGGTAAAATAATGCCAGTTGTGCAGTTAGTACTCAACATACAAAGTCTTACATTCTTGCTATAAGACATCTCCAGTATTGGATCTCACCTTTGTACCACAAGCCAATGGAAAAAAGAAAACAAACAGCATTTTACCAGTGGTTCTTGAAAAGTATGGTCCCCAATCAACAGTATCAGCATCACTCGGGGACTTTTAAGAAATGCAAATTCTTGGGCTCTACCCCAGATCTACTAAATCAGAAACTCCGGATGTGAGATCTGTAATTTAACAGGTTCTCCAGGTGAATCTGATACATGCTGAAAATTGAGAACTACTGTATTATAGAATTAGCCATAGGATCAAGATTGAGCAGTTGCTTATCAGGATTATCTTCATGAGATGGAACCTTTTGTATTTTGCTTACCTTTGCATTCCTACCACAGAACTAGGCATGTGGCACATTCTCCCTAATTTCTGGTTGAATCAAGAAATGATTCCTGAAGATATCTTCTGAAAGCATTACCAAACCCAAGTCCTTCTGCCCACCACCCAAACATGTGACTCAAAAGTCAAATTGTTGATGGAATAGGAAGGCAGCTTTATTCAGCCGAGGAGATAGTAGGCTATCACATTTCAAAGACTCAGACTTACTGAGGGGTTTTTAAAGAGAAACCTTCTGCCCACCACCCAAACATGTGACTCAAAAGTCAAATTGTTGATGGAATAGGAAGGCAGCTTTATTCAGCCAAGGAGATAGTAGGCTATCACATTTCAAAGACTCAGACTTACTGAGGGGTTTTTAAAGAGAAAGTTGAGGGAACGTGGGAAATGAAAAGCTGGAGAGAAGGGGATATGAGCTAGGGGAGCATCATAGAAGGAATCAGGTGCAAAGTCTCACCAAGGCTCTGTTTGCTTTCTGTTCTCATCTTTGCTGTTATCTCAGGGATCTGCAGGATTTTGATTTTCTTCAGGGTGGAGTCAGGTTCTTTTCAAAGTCTCCATGCAGATTTGCAGGACTTTGGCTGATTTTGCTGGTGCATAGAGTCAGCTTCTAGACATTTGACCTTGATCACTTCTCGAAAATCTGTAAATCTCATGGAAGAACTCTTAGTTTTGCAAAGAAATGGTTAGCTTCTTAATAACCGCCTTGTTTTTCTACTTAGCAAGCAAGATAAGAAATCCAGGGGATGGGAAAAAAGAGAGGAGGGAAAAAACTGTCCCTTTTAAAGTTCCATACACACCCCTACTGCAGCCCTGGTGGTTTTAGGTCCCAACATCGCTTCAGTCCTGCTCACTCCAACAAAAGTTCTTGTAGAGTGGGTACTGTTTAATGTAGCAAATAAGTTTTTAATAATAAATAGAGAAGCGTAGTTCACAGAGTTTTTGTAATAATTATAAATGTAGGCATCAATGAACAAAACTAATTGTATGAATAGACAGTACTATGTAAGCTACAAAAGCTGTTCTCAAACTTAGCTGTTCAGACCCGGCTTGACCATCACAGTCACCTTGGGCTGCTCTAACAATTCTGATGCATTCAGCAGACCTAAAGTGGGACCCAAATGGAAATTT
This sequence comes from Galeopterus variegatus, assembly GCF_000696425.1. Lineage (NCBI taxonomy): Eukaryota > Metazoa > Chordata > Mammalia > Dermoptera > Cynocephalidae > Galeopterus > Galeopterus variegatus. The sequence goes on along the minus strand of NW_007730998.1, from coordinate 54,011 downwards.
TAAAATGCTCTCTAAATGGTAATTTACATGTGCATACACACATATATGTGAATATAATAAACACATTTACTCCCATGCACACATATAACTTTTCAAGAATTATACACAACTTTTGCACTTAAACACATAATTAAATGTATGTACACATTTTATTGGAAAATTACCATTTGCTAATTTTGAAAACAATCAAGTGGAGAAATTTATAAAAGTGAACTCTACTACCCCATCTCATTGTTAGGAAGAAACCACAGTTCACAATCTGGTTGCTCTTTCTGAACCCAAATTTATGTCTGTGTTAACTCAAAATTATAATCAATTTTTTTTTTACAGAAAATTAATAACAGAGTTATTCATACTCTCTCAACTTGAACTTTTAACTTAATATATCTGAGCAAACTTCTATGCCAATACATAGAAGGCTAACTCATTTTTTTAAATGACTACAGTATTCTATAACATGAATTAACTATATCTTATTTAGTTATTTCTCTATTTACAAACATCAAGAACTACAAATAACATTATGATAAATATCTTTGTGTGTTTTTCTGGAGAGATACTAGAAATGGAATTCTGATGTGAAAGGAATGAGTACATGAACTTAATTAAAATGTAAAATAAATTGAATTTAAATGATCTTAAATAAAGGTATATTATTGGGAGCCACTTGGAGAGTGAATGACCTGAGAACCATAATGTTTGAGCAATTGGCCCAGGCGGGTAAAGGGAAGGGAAGTTTTCTGGATGTTGATCAACATGGATTTCTTTCCCTTTTCCTCACACCCATGCTGTGTGCAGCTGTGTCTCTGAATCTACCCTCATGACCTTATTCAACATCCCAAACCCACCTTCAGCACAAATGTGAAAGTGGTATACTTACATTATTTTTTTTATAAATACTTTATTTTAAAGTTAACACTGTACAATATAATTGTTTTTGATGTCCCTTTACCAATTTATTTTGAGATAAATAAAAATTTATACAATAAGTTTTAATATTATAAAGTATCAAGCTGACCCTTCTATTTCCTATTTGTGTGTAACTAACAAGATAGCAAAAAAACAACAAAAGAAGGAAACAGAATCTGGTAGTCCTTGATAAGAAAGAAACTAGATTACTCTCGTTATTTCACCCAATATTTTCATAATTTGCTTTCTAAAATTTTTTTCCATATTAATACTATTAAATTATAAATAGTCCAACCCAAGTTACAAGTGGTTTTGTTCTGATAGTTCATAAATAAAAATTAGTTTTGTTTATTTTCATAATTTTGTGTTACTTTAAGGATTTAAATTCACTATGCTATTTCACCATTTAACACACAGAATCCTCAGTGTCTTTGAGTAGGGTAGTCTAGACAATCAATTTAGATTTATTAATTTTTAATGTGACTGTTTGGGTTATACTTCTTTTAAAAAATCAATAATTGATATGTTCCTCAATCTTCCTTTTATTTTAACCATGTTTTAGATACTTTTTTTTNTTTTTTTTCAGTTTAATAGTCTTTGCTATCAATTAGAGAGATACATAGACAGGGACTGGCAGAGTTTGAACATGAATATTTATGCTTCACTATCATAACTATAGATAGCACTAATGAGAAGATATGGCTTTTCTCTAGGTTTTGAGATTGAGCTAGACAAATATCTAAAGCTAGAGAAATAGTAAATTGATTCTACACATCTACCATATGTTGTTATTATTTACAAAAATTTTTAAGTAAATTCCCTTAATTTCCATGAACCTGCATAGCACTTGTTCTCTGCCACGCTCTTTCAAAAGTGTGATAAAGACTAATCCATGTATTCCTCCAAAAAATGTCAAAAAATGGATGCAATCATTAATCCCATTTTATCAATGAGAAGACAAAGAAATAAAGATATTAAGTAATGTGCCCAGGGTTTCACAGCTGCTAAGGAGAAGAGAAGGAACTTAAAACCAGGCAGTCTGGTTTTAGAGTCTGTGCATTTAGCCACTAAACTATTTCTCTGCACATTTTCAAACATAAAACCTCTACTAAGGAGTTTAATATTTTTTATATTTATAAAATGGGTTTAAGAGAACATAGTTCAGCAAACATGAAATCTTGATATTTTAAAGGTATGTTAAAAAAAAAATTCTCAGCAGATTGCCTTAATGGTTAAAGAGTAGCTAAATATGAAAGAAGAGGGGAAACCTAAAAAAAAAAAAAGAATTTTGCCTAGGAACAAATGTGATCATCTATATGAAAAGACATAGCACAGAATATATAAGACTAGATGAATGGTTTGATGACCCATAATCACAGTATAATTCTATTTGAGAGAGGAAGATTTATAAAGATGAGTTAGTGAGAATCAACAGAGTTGAAAACAGAATTAAAGTTCCTTTTAACTTCAAGTTTTATGAATGGTTTACATGAAATAAACTAGATTAGCCCTTGATGTGCAAACCATTATTTTCCCACTTTTTTGGGAAAACATGAAATTAATTACAAAAAATATAATGCATATTTAGAATATACACAAAATACTCCTTTCTGACAAATTTAGTTTCTCTTGTTTATACAAATAGGAAAACCAGAAAGGGCTGACTTCTTTGCCATTAATTACGATCTATACATTAGAAAGTTTTGTTCATTTTTCTCAGAAAGGTTCAACAATCTATCCTCTAAAAGCACAAAATTATTGTGCTAAGCGGAGTACGGTGTTAGAAGCAAGCATCATTGTATTATCTATTTT
>NW_007730998.1:47112-50260 GCF_000696425.1 Galeopterus variegatus | reverse complement strand
CTCTTGTTTATACAAATAGGAAAACCAGAAAGGGCTGACTTCTTTGCCATTAATTACGATCCATACATTAGAAAGTTTTGTTCATTTTGCTCAGAAAGGTTCAACAATCTATCCTCTAAAAGCATAAAATTATTGTGCTAAGCGGAGTACGGTGTTAGAAGCAAGCATCATTGTATTATCTATTTTCTACCTATCAACCTGGAACTTAGTAACCTGCAACCTGGCTTGCAGTTTACCTAGATTTGATGGTGTTTATCAACATCCTGAAGTTTTAAAATGAGATATTTCCACACAGGTTAACAAGGTTTTCATTTACAAGCATCCCAATAAGATAGGCTGCTCTTTAATGTTTGTCCAAACTGGCAATTTTGATGTAACACTTTCTCTTGCCATGAGCGATGGGACTAAGGACAGGTTTAAAACCTGCTTTCCTTACAAATTGTACTTGGCTGAAATGGAGCAATTTGATGCTGTCTAATTGAGAGGGAAATGTCAAAAATTAGGCTTAAAGGGAAAAGACAAGTGGACTGGTGGGCAAATATAAGACTGCTGAAAACCCTGCCTCATATGACTTGTGTTAGTTACTAATGTGCCAGGACCCAAAAAGGAGAGCATGGGTTCACCATTCTAAACTAAGGTGAAATAATAAACATGGATGAAAGAAAGCTTTCAGATACTAGAAAGTAAATATCTTCTACGTTTGACCAAGCAGCACAGCCTCATACAGCAGATCACTCTCTCCTCCCTGGAACACCTTCACTTGCCTTCCAAGGCACCACACAGCCCCACACCTCACTGGCATTGCCTTGTGCATCTCCTGTGTAGGTCAATCCTGATTCCCACAAGTTCTAAAAGTTGGAATTCCCCAGCACGCATCTTTTCCCTTATAATCCATGTTGATTTCCTCAAGCTTACAACCAATCATTCTAATATTAAAAANTTTCCCTTATAATCCATGTTGATTTCCTCAAGCTTACAACCAATCATTCTAATATTAAAAAATATTCTGGTCTCTGCCTTTTGTTCTACCATGATTCCAGAAATGTATCTAAAACATTGTCACTTAATCAAGTTGCATAGATTATTATAAGACTCACTAATCCTTTAGTGGGTAACATTTGGAAAATTGAATAAATATACCTCCAGATAAGAATTGATTATCCAAATTGTCGTATATCAGACTCTGTACTAGGCACATAACATAGGTTACTTTACTTACATCAATGCGTCCTTTTAGTTAGTGAATGTTGTCCCCCTTTCACAGATGGCCAGTGGTGCCAAGGTCGCATACCCAGTCATAATAACAGCTGACATTTGAGTGCTTACTCTGCACTCTCTGCTGCTTTAGCTTCCTGATTTACTCACCCAACAATCCTATGAGGTATAGAGTAGTAGTATTCACATTCTGTAGATGAGAAAATAGGTTTATAAAGTAACTTACCCAAGATGGTAAAACTAATAGGTAAAATATCCATAATTTAATTTTTTAAACTCCAGAGTTACTTCCTCTTTTCACATCAGCACAGTGTCTTCTGGAAAGGCAAAGAAGAAACAATGCCTAGACAAGGTTCTAGAAAGACCCAAGTAAAACACAGATGTGATTAAAAGGAAAAAAAAAAAAAGTGGGAACTGGGTAATAAAGGGTCAACAAGATGACTGAAAACTTAACCTAGAATACATAAACATGAAAAAGAAAAAACAAAAGGGAGACTGTAAGAATGACTTTTGCCTGTTTACAGTTTTGCTTAAGACCAAATCTGCTGGCAGGTTCCACTACATGTAAGTTACGACAATACAAATAGCTACTAAAATTTTTCATCACAATGTGAATCATTTCCTTCTTTGATTTGCTGGGTTTTCTTCTTGGTAAATAAAGATTTATTTCATAGTAATATCTGACAAGCCCTAAGGGTTCAATGCTCTATTCTGTGCTTAAATCATGTGCTAGGACCACTATAGGTTGCAATTTAAAAAAAAAAAAAAAAAAAAAGGAACCGATACTCTTCCTATAATTTCCACTTTTCTCTTTTTAAGATATATTTTTAAAGTTCAATAAGATTAAAGTGATGAACTAAGGTAACTAATGGTCTATATAGGTCTGATTCTAAAAAGTGTACATTTATTTTATTTCTTAAACATGTAGGGAAAGATAAATAATTTATTTCTCAACATTTATAAGTTCTTGGAATGGACCCTTGAGACAAAAGAAAGATTGATAAAACAAACAGTTTTTTAATACGCTCAGCACACATCACACAGGAGAAACCTCAATGAAAAGTAACTTAAAGCAATGGCTTAGAACTCTGGATTATATAGCATCTTCAACAAAGAACAATAAATTTGTGGAGAAATGACAGGACAAAGGAAAGGGTTTTAGGCTTCCAGGGGTGGGGAACTGTGGAAAGGAAAATATATAGGAGGATACTAATGGAGTAAGGTTTGTTTGTAGATTCCTCTAGTGCCATCTCTGGGTCAATAAGAGTTTAGAATTGTCTCCTGCAAAAGAGAATGTATATCTTGTCTTTAGGCAGGAAAGGAGGAGGATACATAGAGTTTTTCCTCCATTACTGCTTCTTAATTGCCTTCAGCTCAAAAATAAATTTTATGCCAAAGAGGCATATTTTGGGGAAGCATATTCTTGTTTCCTTCAAATAGCTAAGAAACATCATATTTTAATTGCTTCATTTAGTCATTGAATATTTATTGAACAACTACTTTGTGATATACTCTACACTGTAGGAACTAGAGGTATGATGATTTCCAATGTCTAAGTTTCCTGCTCTACAAGTTCATGGCTAAACCACAGAGGACACAGATTAACTCTAAATCAATATTTAATACACACATATGCAGCTAAAAGTAAAAAAATTAAGGAAATTCATAACTTCTCATGAAACAAAGTCCACAGGTGAGGTAAGCTTAAATGTCGGTTGAATCAGCAGTTCAAAGATATTGATCATTCAAAGTCCAACACGCATGCTTGGAAATAAACTCAACTGGTATCTAGAGCCAACATCTCATCTAGATGGAAGAAAAAGTGACGGTTGAAAGAGAGAGGACATATATTGTAGTCGGCTGGTCAACAGGCTTTGGGCATGCGTCAGTAATTTTAACAGAAAGCATAGCTATGAGTATTTAATTCACAGAG
>NW_007730998.1:45100-46593 GCF_000696425.1 Galeopterus variegatus | reverse complement strand
CTTTGGGCATGCGTCAGTAATTTTAACAGAAAGCATAGCTATGAGTATTTAATTCACAGAGTCTCTTAAGTGACCTCTGGTAAGAGAATGGCTATTGTTCAAGAGATCACTCAGGCAGATTTTGTAGAGCAGAAAGAGCGTAATACTGAGAAAAGACTCACTAAGGACGCTAATATTCAAGGGACAAATTTAGAAGAGATAGAATTTAAGTAAAGAGCTATAAAATAATTGGAAGCATCAAAGGTAAATCATAAAGAAATACTGCACTACAAGGCGGAGAGCAAAGTTTCAAAAAGGAAGAGGTGCTCAGAAGTGTTAAAAGAAGTTTAGAGAGTAAGAAGATGTGAAATAAAAAGAGACTACTGGATCTGTCAATTAGAAGGCCAGTGATGAATAGTTTGAGGGACAATAGGACCTAGTGGTGACAAGTGAGGCCTCTAGAGTTAGATGTCCTGAATTACAATCCAGACTCCACCACTTGCTGACTTTGTGACCTGAGGAAAATTACTTCATCTTTCTGTGCCTTGTTTTGATCATTTATAAAATAGGCATAACACCGTACTTACTGCAAAAGATTATTATGAAAATCAAATAAGGCAATGTATTGAAAGCTCTCAGACACAGTAGGTGGTAGTTAAGCTCTTGATAATGAATACATGTTTAATGTAGAATGATGGTAGCAGAAGCCAATTACGAGTGAATTGAAAGGTGAATAAGAGAGAAAGACCAGGACAGAAGACAGTTGTGACTTCAAGAGGCTTTTCAGTGAAGGATAGGGGCAAAAAGAGGCTTAAAAAAGAGTATAAGCTTGTGTTTGTTTTTGTTTACTAAGGGTGACAAATAGTTGACCACAGTTTTAGCCTGAAGCCAAAAAAAAAAAACACCTAACCCTCCCCAGCCCTCCTTCAGGTCTCTGCTGGGGGCAGAGGCCAGTGGTAGAATATGGACCCTCCTATGCCACTGTGATCAGGTTTCCAACTCCAACCTGGGCTGCAGTCAATATGGGGTGATTGGTGGGTGGGTGAGGGGATCAGTCAAGGCAGAGCCAGGGCTCTAAGAGGTGGTGAGTGGCTCACCAAGAACATATCTCCAGGATTTACATACACATGGGCTCGAGCTCCAAGCCTCCAGGACCATGCCTCATTGTCCCTTGGACTTCTTATAAAACACAATTCAAAGATAAAATTATTAGGAGTCTCAAGACAGCCACCACAGAGTATTAAACCCTAAACATGGGGACTTTCTGAGTACAGAACCCTGTGCTGCTGCATTGGTAGTATCCTCATGAGGCCTGCCCTGCTCTGGTATATAGATGTATTAATTATTCTCCTTCCTTTCTTTATCTGAGCCAGGTACCAAGTGTACCCAGTCATGGAAATTGCAAGCCCTTGAAGCCCTGGGTTGGGACAACAGGTTCATGGGAAGGGGAGATTGATTTCCCTGTCCCCAGCTGGAGCCTCACATTTTCATTTTGTGCTGAGCTCTGGAAATAT
>NW_007730998.1:40393-44586 GCF_000696425.1 Galeopterus variegatus | reverse complement strand
TATGTAGCTGGCCTTATGCCTAACGTTGGGGAAGGGGATTGAGTCAGCTTTGCAAAACAGCCAGGAAACCTGTTCTTATGGGACAGAAGTGGCAACGAAATAAGCCAGTATGTTTATGCCTAAGGCCTTGTATTTTGCAAATGAGATAAGGTTTTAATATTCTTGTCTTAGTTTGTTAGTGTTGCTATAACAAAATACCTGAGACTAGGTAATTTATAAAGAACAGAAATTTATTTCTCATAGTTCTAGAGGCTGGGAATTCAAGAGTAAGGTGCTGGCAATTTCAGTGTCAGGTGAGAGACTGGTCTCTCCTTCCAAGATGGTGCCTTGATCCTTCATATTCTGTAGTGGAAGAATGTTGTGTTCTCACATGGCAGAAGAGATGGAAGGGGTGAAAAAGGACCAAATTCCCTCTGCCAACCCCTTTTATTCATATAATGGCATTAATCTATTCATGAGGGTGGAGCCCTCATAACCTAAACACTTCCCAAAACGCCTCACCTCCCAACCCTGTTACATCGAGGGTTAGGTTTCCAATACATAAATTTGCGGGACACATTCAGACCATAGCAATTCTTTTACTTAAAAACAAAAAAAAGAAGGCAAAACAAATAGGACAGAATGTGACCAATTGTATTATTAATTATGATTGTCAATACATGGGGTTTCATTAAGATAGTCTCTGTAGTTTTCAGGGGCTTTTTGTTTATTTTTCAATATTCTCAATTAAAAAAATAAAAGCACATAAAAGCATTTTATTTAATGAATAATTTAAGCCATTTGTCTTAGGAATTTGCAGCACATATATTCATTATATTGACTTTTAGCTTTGTGTGATATGGGCACTGTACCTCATTGTTTATCCAGTGTCTCACCATAGCTGATGAATTGCCAGCTAAAGTATAGCACCAATACATCAGCTTTCACTCATTCCAAAAATTATTGCGTTTCTATATGTGCACATACTATGAATAAATAGATTGAAAAACAATATTCTTGCTTCCAAGATGCTCGAAAATATGTAAACTAATGCTTACAAAATAATGTGGTAGGAGCAGAAAATTCCAGCATGTCAAGAAACCAGAAAGGAATATTCCTAACCCACATTGGGAGGGTACAAGAAATGGTCCTGGAAAAGGTGGTGATTAATGGTGCTCTTAAGATGAGTAGCAAATAGCTATGTGTAGAGAAGGAAGAACATTTCAGGTAGTAGGAACTGCGTATGCAAAAGAAAATGGCATGTTCAGAATTCTGCAAAATGTTTAGATTGCATGGAAGGTATTTTGCATGTGGCAGAATAGTCTCAGGTGAGTTTAGTGAGGGAGGAAGGCAACAGAATACAAAGGACTTTATTTGTTCTTTACATATACATGCCTCTGTGTGTGTGTGTGTGTGTGTGTGTGTATATATACACACACACACACACATATATATATATATGTATGTATGTATGCATGTATTTAAAGACTATTATTTTAGAGCAATTTAAGGTTCATAGAAAAATTTAGAGAAAGGTACAAAGACTTCCCATATACCTCCTGCTCCCACACAGGCATGGCCTTCCCTACTATCAACATACTCCCCCAGAGTGGTACATTTTTTACTATTGATGCACCTACATTGACAAATCATTATCCCCCAAAGCCTGTAATTTACGTCAGGGTTCACTCTTGGTGTCGTACATTCTATGGGTTTGGACAAATGTATAAGGACGTGTATCCACCATTATAGTGTCATACAGAGTAGTTTCACTGCCATAAAAATCCTCTGTGCTGTCTTGCTTATTTTATGTCTTTCTCAATCTCCTTGGCACATGGACAAAACCTGTCTTCGTAAGCTGGCAAAAAATTATACATGGAAATATTTTTATAGGTAATATACAGGCTGCTGCAATGAGTTTACCAAACAACATGCATGAACCCTTTATCCAGAAAAATGGAGGTAGTCTAAATGAACCTCATATAAAACTAAAATTTTCCAGATTGAATAGCAAAAATCAAAGTTACTCAGCTTTATCTGGATTGGATCAGTAATGTGGATGAAATATTTTATATTAAACTTCTCCCACACCAGCCTATCTTCTCATGATGAAATGATTCCTCAATTACTTCTGAGTTACTGAGAAGGACACTTCTCCAATACACAGATTGAATCTGGGAAATCAATCTTCAACATATTTTGCCCTTGAGCTATCTGTATAGGTGCATGTGTTTATAAAAAGAGAAAGAAGGTTAGAGGTTTTCTTCAATTGTTTATCCCCATGGAATGCATCCCAAATTATAGCCATGATACATATTCTTAATAATCTCTTGAATAATTCCCTTCTAATTTGATTGGCTGAAAATTCAGCTTTTCCTGTGCAAATTTTCTTGAAGCAAGGAAGCTTGTGCATTTTACACACATGTACACATACACACATATATTTGAATATACAGGTACATATTTCCATGATGCCAATTCAAATCTGAAAGATATGCCAAAGCAGGAACTTATTTTGAGAATTATAAGCTATGATTATCAGATATAGCATATACAACTTCCAAAAGAAATAACCACGTGATTCTTAAGTGGTAACTATGTGTATGTGGCCAAATATGATAGGATGATTTTTAGCTCTCAAAATATATTCCCTGAGAAAAGGGAAACAAATTTCGATAATGATCATGAACAGGCATATTTATGAGAGCAATTGCTCTGTCTTCTCAGCACAGTAGTCCTGAGAACCGAAGAAGGCTTGGTTCCTCTCTCTCCTAACAGACCTTTAGACGTACACTTTACTGCATAGTGGTAACTTCAAATGCTGCCTTCAGGACTGTCAAAAAAAATGACCATATCGGGGGCCGGCCCAGTGGTGCACTGGATAGTGCGCCGCTTGGGAGTGCGGCGGTGCTCCCGCCGAGGGTTCGGATCCCACATACAGANGGATATTGTTTTCCCAGTTCCTAACAGTATTCCAAAATATTCCTAAGAATCTGGGGATATTCTAATATAAGATTGATTTTTGGTGGTACATCGGTGAGGATATTCGGGGTTATGCTGCGGAAACACGCAGCCCTCAGATCTCAATGGTTTAACCAAGCAAATGTATAGTGCTTTCTCATTCCCAGTGAGCGTCAGTAGGCGGCTCTACTAAGCATAGTTAACCAGGGATCTAGGCTGGCAGGCATTGCATCTTGACTGAGTTCCCTCAATTTTCTTGGTAAGGAAAGGGAATATGGTGAATTGACCTCTGAATTATAAAGCTTCAGCCAGAAAGCAACACAACTCTTCTGGTCCCATGTCATTGGCCAAAGCAAGTCACAGCCTGTTTACCTTCCCTCAGGCAGGGTGGGGGAACACCAGTCTACCATATGCCCTAATAACAACTCTAATCTAATAATGAAGAAATGACCATTAGATATTGTGAATAAATGCATCTCTGTTAAGTAGAAGTGTCTTAATAGTCAAGGAAGAAATTTTGCTATCTACTCTTATAAAATCTGAAAACTTCCTCATAAATGAATATGACTAAAATCCATATTTATAATTCCAAAGGAATTATAGACAAACTGTGGCTGAATACCCAGTTCCTTTACTCCGTTTGGCAGGATTTCAGGAAACTTAGGAAAGACAAGATGCCACAGCACATCAGTTTGATAATNGGCAACACTGAGGGTTGCGATCCGTTGCTGGACACGGAAAAAGACAAAAAAAAAAAAAAATGACCATATTAAGTGACTATGTACAAAGAATGAGAAAGATGGTATATGTTTCTTTGTTTTTAAAAGTAAATCTATATTCCATTTAAAAAAAATCTTAACTGAATAACTGAATACTAAACAACTAATCTATGGGATGCAGAGAAATCAGACATTAAGGAGTTCTAATTTCAACATTGCCTCTTGTTGTGAGAATTAAATACGGTAATTCAGATAAAACTCTTAACACCATGCTTGGTACTATTGAAATCTCATTTTTTATCAGCCTTGCTTGAACATGTGAGGATATTGTTTTCCCAGTTCCTAACAGTATTCCAAAATATTCCTAAGAATCTGGGGATATTGTAATATAAGATTGATTTTTGGTGGTACATCGGTGAGGATATTCGGGGTTATGCTGCGGAAACACGCAGCCCTCAGATCTCAATGGTTTGACCAAGCAAATGTATAGTGCTTTCTCATTCCCAGTGAGCGTCAGTAGGCGGCTCTACTAAG